>NC_092167.1:47548715-47848715 GCF_045791955.1 Oncorhynchus clarkii lewisi
CTCTGTCTGGGTCTCTCTGCCTGGGTCTCTCTGCCTGGGTCTCTCTGTCTGGGTCTCTCTGGTTGGGTCTCTCTGCCTGGGTCTCTCTGCCTGTGTCTCTCTGCCTGGGCCCCTCTGTCTGGGTCTCTCTGCCTGGGTCTCTCTGTCTGGGTCTCTCTGTCTGGGTCTCTCTGTCTGGGTCTCTCTGTCTGGGTCTCTCTGCCTGGGTCTCTCTGTCTGGGTCTCTCTGCCTGTGTCTCTCTGTCTGGGTCTCTCTGTCTGGGTCTCTCTGCCTGGGTCTCTCTGTGAAACGGAGTGTCGGGGGAGTAAGGGGGTGAGGCAGGAAATGCTGGGGGAGAAGACGGGTATGGTGGATGAATAGGGGATGGAGGTGGGAGAGGTGTGGAGGCGCTGGTGGTGGGAGGAGAGGAGGATGATCTGCTGCCTGGCGTTCCATTCCCACCACCCCGGGCCATGGATCTTCCAACAGCCCCCGTTTCTCTCTGGCAGACAAATGAGGCCGTTTGGAACGGAAAGAGCAGGAGGACAGCCCCGCTTCTCTCAGCGAGTCAGCATGTCTACACGCTTAGAATCATGGCGATATCTAGAACCTAAAAGGGTTCTTTGGCTGTCCCAATAGGAGAACCCTTTGAATAACCCTTTTTGGTTCCATGTAGAACTATTTTGGTTCCATGTAGAATCCTTTTGGGTTCAATCTAGGACCCTTTCTACTTGGAACGCAAAATGGTTCTACCTGGAACCAAAAAGGGTTCTACCTGGAATCAAAAGGTGTTCTACCTGGAACCAAAAACGGTTCTACCTGGAACCCCAAAGGGGTTCTACCTGGAACCAAAAAGGGTTCTACCTGGAACCAAAAACGGTTCTACCTGGAACCAAAAAGGGTTCTACCTCGAACCAAAAGGTGTTCTACCTGGAACCAAAACGGGTTCTACCTGGAACCAAAAAGGGTTCTACCTGGAACCAAAAGAGGTTCTCCTATGGTACAGAGTGTACTCTCCCACTCAGAGTCAATGCAGAGGGCCTGTAAACAAGGTGGTGTTTCTGGCTTCTGGCCTCTCTTCTCGCCATCCATGATATTCAAGTGCTAAAACTCATCAGCCAAAGTAAAGTGTGCTGCAAAGGGAAAGTGGTTTCTTGTCAACCCTGACACTGCTTAACGAGAGCCCACGGCTCTTTGCTCACCTCCTTCTCTCAATGAAACTTTCCTTAAGATGGCTGGATAGGTTCAACTCTACAGGGCAATGTGCCGGTCTCACTGTAATAACAAACTACAAAGCCAATCTGAAAAAGACCTATGAAAGTTTTGCGCCGTAAAGCCGCATGGCTTTACTCCAAATTTGACAGTGGGAACCGGAAAATGGGAACCGGAAAATAGAATTGATGGGAGAATAAAGCCTCCTCTCAAGCACTCAGGTTATATAACCTGGTAATGGTTTAAATAACTACTGACACATCATCCTCCTTCAATACCGCTATACTGTGATTATCTGTTGTGTAAGAGAAGGGCTGAAATCCAGTTCATCTCTCAAGTGGTTGGAAACTTTCCCTGAACCGAGAGAACAAATACAGGGATAGAGGCTATGCATGGGGCATCATAGTGGGCTACGTATCCTGATATAAGGTTTTTAGAAAGAGAGGTACACTCTAACATAAACGGTTTCAAGTGGAACTCTTTTGGGATCCATGTAGAACCCTCTATGGAAAGGGTTCTACATGGAACCCAAAATGGTTATACCTGGAACCATAATGGTTCTACCTGGAACCAAAAGGGATTCTTCAAAGGGTCCTCCTATGGGGAGAGCCCTTTTTGGTTCTAGATAGCACCTTTTTTTTCTAAGTATGTACTCCCCCCTACACACTGTTAAACTCCCCCCTACACACTGTTAAACTACCCTACACACTGTTCAACTCCCCCCTACACACTGTTCAACCCCCCTACACACTGTTCAACCCCCCTACACACTGTTCAACTCCCCCCTACACACTGTTAAACTCCCCCCTACACACTGTTAAACTCCCCCCTACACACTGTTAAACTACCCTACACACTGTTCAACTCCCCCCTACACACTGTTCAACCCCCCTACACACTGTTCAACCCCCCTACACACTGTTCAACTCCCCTACACACTGTTCAACTCCCCTACACACTGTTAAACTACCCTACACACTGTTAAACTCCCCCCTACACACTGTTCAACTCCCCTACACACTGTTAAACTACCCTACACACTGTTCAACTCCCCTACACACTGTTAAACTACCCTACACACTGTTAAACTACCCTACACACTGTTAAACTACCCTACACACTGTTCAACTCCCCCCTACACACTGTTAAACTCCCCTACACACTGTTAAACTCCCCCCTACACACTGTTCAACTCCCCTACACACTGTTCAACTCCCCTACACACTGTTAAACTACCCTACACACTGTTAAACTCCCCCCTACACACTGTTCAACTCCCCCCTACACTGTTCAACTCCCCTACACACTGTTCAACTCCCCCCTACACACTGTTCAACTCCCCTACACACTGTTCAACTCCCCTACACACTGTTCAACTCCCCCCTACACACTGTTAAACTCCCCCCTACACACTGTTCAACTCCCCCCTACACACTGTTCAACTCCCTCCTACACACTGTTCAACTCCCCCCTACACACTGTTCAACTCCCCCCTACACACTGTTAAACTCCCCCCTACACACTGTTAAACTCCCCCCTACACACTGTTAAACTCCCCCCTACACACTGTTCAACTCCCCCCTACACACTGTTAAACTCCCCCTACACACTGTTCAACTCCCCCCTACACACTGTTAAACTCCCCCCTACACACTGTTAAACTCCCCCCTACACACTGTTAAACTCCCCCCTACACACTGTTCAACTCCCCCCTACACACTGTTAAACTCCCCCCTACACACTGTTCAACTCCCCCCTACACACTGTTAAACTCCCCCCTACACACTGTTAAACTCCCCTACACACTGTTCAACTCCCCTACACACTGTTAAACTCCCCCCTACACACTGTTAAACTCCCCTACACACTGTTAAACTCCCCTACACACTGTTCAACTCCCCCCTACACACTGTTAAACTCCCCCCTACACACTGTTAAACTACCCTACACACTGTTAAACTACCCTACACACTGTTAAACTCCCCCCTACACACTGTTAAACTCCCCCCTACACACTGTTAAACTACCCTACACACTGTTAAACTACCCTACACACTGTTAAACTACCCTACACACTGTTAAACTACCCTACACACTGTTAAACTCCCCTACACACTGTTAAACTACCCTACACACTGTTAAACTCCCCCCTACACACTGTTCAACTCCCCCCTACACACTGTTCAACTCCCCCCTACACACTGTTCAACCCCCCTACACACTGTTCAACTCCCCTACACACTGTTAAACTCCCCCCTACACACTGTTCAACTCCCCTACACACTGTTCAACTCCCCTACACACTGTTCAACTCCCCTACACACTGTTAAACTCCCCCCTACACACTGTTCAACTCCCCTACACACTGTTCAACTCCCCCCTACACACTGTTAAACTCCCCCCTACACACTGTTAAACTCCCCTACACACTGTTAAACTCCCCCCTACACACTGTTCAACTCCCCTACACACTGTTCAACTCCCCTACACACTGTTCAACTACCCCCTACACACTGTTCAACTCCCCTACACACTGTTCAACTCCCCCCTACACACTGTTAAACTCCCCCCTACACACTGTTAAACTCCCCTACACACTGTTAAACTCCCCCCTACACACTGTTCAACTCCCCTACACACTGTTCAACTCCCCTACACACTGTTCAACTACCCCCTACACACTGTTCAACTCCCCTACACACTGTTCAACTCCCCTACACACTGTTCAACTCCCCTACACACTGTTCAACTCCCCTACACACTGTTCAACTACCCTACACACTGTTAAACTACCCTACACACTGTTAAACTATCCTACACACTGTTCAACTCCCCCCTACACACTGTTAAACTCCCCTACACACTGTTCAACTCCCCCCTACACACTGTTAAACTCCCCTACACACTGTTCAACTCCCCTACACACTGTTAAACTACCCTACACACTGTTAAACTCCCCTACACACTGTTCAACTCCCCTACACACTGTTAAACTCCCCCCTACACACTGTTAAACTACCCTACACACTGTTCAACTCCCCTACACACTGTTCAACTCCCCTACACACTGTTCAACTCCCCTACACACTGTTCAACTCCCCTACACACTGTTCAACTCCCCTACACACTGTTAAACTACCCTACACACTGTTCAACTCCCCTACACACTGTTCAACTCCCCTACACACTGTTAAACTAACCTACACACTGTTCAACTCCCCTACACACTGTTAAACTACCCTACACACTGTCAAACTCCCCTACGCACTGTTAAACTCCCCTACACACTGTTAAACTCCCCTACACACTGTTAAACTATCCTACACACTGTTAAACTACCCTACACACTGTTAAACTACCCTACACACTGTTAAACTACCCTACACACTGTTAAACTTCCCCCTTCACACTGTTAAACTATCCTACACACTGTTAAACTACCCTACACACTGTTAAACTACCCTACACACTGTTAAACTACCCTACACACTGTTAAACTACCCTACACACTGTTCAACTCCCCTACACACTGTTAAACTACCCTACACACTGTTAAACTACCCTACACGCTGTTAAACTTCCCCCTTCACACTGTTAAACTATCCTACACACTGTTAAACTACCCTACACACTGTTAAACTACCCTACACACTGTTAAACTACCCTACACACTGTTAAACTACCCTACACACTGTTAAACTCCCCTACACACTGTTAAACTACCCTACACACTGTTAAACTCCCCTACACACTGTTAAACTACCCTACACACTGTTAAACTTCCCCCTTCACACTGTTAAACTATCCTACACACTGTTAAACTCCCCTACACACTGTTAAACTACCCTACACACTGTTAAACTACCCTACACACTGTTAAACTACCCTACACACTGTTAAACTACCCTACACACTGTTAAACTCCCCTACACACTGTTAAACTACCCTACACACTGTTAAACTCCCCTACACACTGTTAAACTACCCTACACACTGTTAAACTTCCCCCTTCACACTGTTAAACTATCCTACACACTGTTAAACTCCCCTACACACTGTTAAACTACCCTACACACTGTTAAACTACCCTACACACTGTTAAACTACCCTACACACTGTTAAACTACCCTACACACTGTTAAACTCCCCTACACACTGTTAAACTACCCTACACACTGTTAAACTACCCCCTACACACTGTTAAACTACCCTACACACTGTTAAACTACCCCCTACACTGTTAAACTACCTTACACACTGTTAAACTCCCCTACACACTGTTAAACTAACCTACACACTGTTAAACTACCCTACACACTGTTAAACTACCCCCTACACACTGTTAAACTACCCTACACACTGTTAAACTACCCCCTACACTGTTAAACTACCCTACACACTGTTCAACTACCCCCTACACACTGTTAAACTACCCTACACACTGTTAAACTACCCTACACACTGTTAAACTACCCCTACACACTGTTAAACTACCCTACACACTGTTAAACTACCCCACACACTGTTAAACTACCCTACACACTGTTAAACTACCCTACACACTGTTAAACTCCCCTACACACTGTTAAACTACCCTACACACTGTTAAACTACCCTACACACTGTTATACACACTTTTCAACTCCCCTACACACTGTTCAACTCCCCTACACACTGTTAAACTACCCTACACACTGTTAAACTACCCCACACACTGTTAAACTACCCCACACACTGTTAAACTACGCTACACACTGTTAAACTACCCCACACACTGTTAAACTACCCTACACACTGTTAAACTACCCCACACACTGTTAAACTACCCCACACACTGTTAAACTACCCTACACACTGTTAAACTACCCCACACACTGTTAAACTACCCTACACACTGTTAAACTACCCTACCCACAGTGGCTATGCAATACATACACATAACATTTGGGATATGAATACTGACACATAAGTGGGCGGACTAAAAAGGCTTTCATTAGTGGGCGGACCTAAAAGGGGCATGACGCCTTGTTATTGTCCACATATCAAACCTTTGAGGAGAGGGAACCTACGGTCAAACCGACTGCATATTTGTAGTTAGCAAAAGGACGGAGAGAGAAAAAGAGGTGAAATACATATAGGAGAGGGCGACTAATGGAAGTTGAGCTTTTCAGAGGAGGGCGAATAAAAGTCTGCCTCCTACTCGTCTGTCCTCCTCCTACTCATCCGTATGTACTCCCCCCTACACACTGTTCAACTCCCCTACACACTGTTAAACTACCCTACACACTGTTAAACTACCCTACACACTGTTAAACTACCCTACACACTGTTAAACTCCCCTACACACTGTTAAACTACCCTATACACTGTTAAACTTCCCCCTTCACACTGTTAAACTATCCTACACACTGTTAAACTACCCTACACACTGTTATACACACTGTTAAACTACCCTACACACTGTTAAACTCCCCTACACACTGTTAAACTACCCTACACACTGTTAAACTACCCTACACACTGTTAAACTCCCCTACACACTGTTAAACTACCCTACACACTGTTAAACTTCCCCCTTCACACTGTTAAACTATCCTACACACTGTTAAACTACCCTACACACTGTTATACACACTGTTAAACTACCCTACACACTGTTAAACTCCCCTACACACTGTTAAACTACCCTACACACTGTTAAACTACCCCCTACACACTGTTAAACTACCCTACACACTGTTAAACTACCCCCTACACTGTTAAACTACCTTACACACTGTTAAACTCCCCTACACACTGTTAAACTAACCTACACACTGTTAAACTACCCTACACACTGTTAAACTACCCTCTACACACTGTTAAACTACCCTACACACTGTTAAACTACCCCCTACACTGTTAAACTACCCTACACACTGTTCAACTACCCCCTACACACTGTTAAACTACCCTACACACTGTTAAACTACCCTACACACTGTTAAACTACCCCTACACACTGTTAAACTACCCTACACACTGTTAAACTACCCCACACACTGTTAAACTACCCTACACACTGTTAAACTACCCTACACACTGTTAAACTCCCCTACACACTGTTAAACTACCCTACACACTGTTAAACTACCCTACACACTGTTATACACACTTTTCAACTCCCCTACACACTGTTCAACTCCCCTACACACTGTTAAACTACCCTACACACTGTTAAACTACCCCACACACTGTTAAACTACCCCACACACTGTTAAACTACGCTACACACTGTTAAACTACCCCACACACTGTTAAACTACCCTACACACTGTTAAACTACCCCACACACTGTTAAACTACCCCACACACTGTTAAACTACCCTACACACTGTTAAACTACCCCACACACTGTTAAACTACCCTACACACTGTTAAACTACCCTACCCACAGTGGCTATGCAATACATACACATAACAGTTGGGATATGAATACTGACACATAAGTGGGCGGACTAAAAAGGCTTTCATTAGTGGGCGGACCTAAAAGGGGCATGACGCCTTGTTATTGTCCACATATCAAACCTTTGAGGAGAGGGAACCTACGGTCAAACCGACTGCATATTTGTAGTTAGCAAAAGGACGGAGAGAGAAAAAGAGGTGAAATACATATAGGAGAGGGCGACTAATGGAAGTTGAGCTTTTCAGAGGAGGGCGAATAAAAGTCTGCCTCCTACTCGTCTGTCCTCCTCCTACTCATCCGTCCTCCTCCTGCTCTTCTGTGGAAGTTAAACCAACACTCTCTCTCCCCTTTTCGCTCTCTCTCTGGGAGCTCTCATTCCATTACATCTTCCTCAAGTTCCCGAGTCGAACCAACACACTCTCTCCCCTTTTCGCTCTCTCTCTGGGAGCTCTCATTCCGTTACATCTTCCTCAAGTTCCCGAGTCTAACCAACACTCTCTCTCCCCTTTTCGCTCTCTCTCTGAGAGCTCTCATTCCATTACATCTTCCTCAAGTTCCCGAGTCTAACCAACACTCTCTCTCCCCTTTTCGCTCTCTCTCTGGGAGCTCTCATTCCATTACATCTTCCTCAAGTTCCCGAGTCGAACCAACACACTCTCTCCCCTTTTCGCTCTCTCTCTGGGAGCTCTCATTCCATTACATCTTCCTCAAGTTCCCGAGTCTAACCAACACTCTCTCTCCCCTTTTCGCTCTCTCTCTGAGAGCTCTCATTCCATTACATCTTCCTCAAGTTCCCGAGTCGAACCAACACTCTCTCTCCCCTTTTCGCTCTCTCTCTGAGAGCTCTCATTCCATTACACACTTCCTCAAGTTCCCGAATCGAGGCCCTGAAAGGCGGAGCATGTGGACAGCAGTCAGGACTGATCCGGTACTTTGTAAATAGGTCTTGCTGTAAATGCACGGAAACAAGGCATATGTGTAAGTAAGTAACTGCTGAGCGGAAATCAATTTGAAAAGCACAATGATGGATAAGAGATTATTGATATTTACTCCCTAAGTGTAGGCTGAAGTCGAGTGAAAGTTGGCAGTTAGCATGGGGATCGAGATGGGTTGGCTAACAAGAAGGGTAGCCTAGTGGTTAGAGCGTTGGACTAGTTACCGAAAGGTTGCAAGTTTCAAATCCCCGAGCTGACAAGGTACAAATCTGTCGTTCTGCCCCTGAACAGGCAGTTAACCCACTGTTCCTAGGCCGTCATTGAAAATAAGAATTTGTTCTTAACTGACTTGCCTAGTTAAATAAAGGTAAAATAAATAAATAAATAAATAAAATAACTAATAAGGCAATTAAGTGATAGCTAGTTTGGACAAAATAAGAGAGAAGAGTACTGTTGATGATGACTGAGAGAAAATAGCTTGTTTCAAATGCATTAGCTGTGGTTTGACATAAAAGGTGGAGAAACAAATTGAATGTCGTTTATTTTTTATTTTTCTTAAAGTCCTCTGCCACATCCCGACTCAGGGTCTCTGTATAAACCTTTGTTGATTTTGACAGATTAGATCACAGTCTCATCTCCTCCCTCCAAAACATTATCCGACATGACATGAATTAGCTTTGCTCCGAGACGTATAGCGTTGGAATTAGATTTGTTTCCGCCCCGAGATATAAGCAATGGAACCAGTGTGACTATACAATCTCTCTCTATGAGTACGTTTACCTGAACAGTTATAATTTGATATTAAACTGATTAAGGCCAAATATGCAAATAGTCACGTAAACGCCTTTCTCTTTTCTTAAATCGGCGTAAGGTCCAAATTTAAGTAAGCATATGCCGATTAAAACACCTGGTTTTCTGAGCAATCTTTAGAATTATTAGGACAGCTGAATCGGCGTTCCGGAGGTGTATTTGATCTGCGTATGTGCCAGCAGTGCCAGCCTCCCTTTTACGCACGTGAGTGAAGTGAGTTCAGAAAAACTGAAAAGTATGCGTCTTCGAAATACAAATAGAAATAAAATAGTTAAATAACGAGCCTAGTTGGTTTAGCCACGGAAAAATACGGGGATCCTTCCCGCTAGCCATGATTGGCTGAGATAATGGATGGGCTGGACATGCCGACAAAATGAGTTCGGATTGGTCTGCCATGTAGCACGCTTCTGTCTATAACATGAGCTGGTCAGTGTAGATAATCCATTCTATGTGTGGCCCTCCACTTTCTGGAGGACCGAGTTTTAAATTCAGTGGAATGCCCGGTGTTATTAGATTATGATAGCTAAGGAGATGGAGAAAATTCTGGCGTTTGATTGCAAATTTGCAGAGGGTGTCGAAAAGAGAACACGCAGAAGGCTGTTGTATAAAACACCTGTCTCCGTATTACATCTTCAAACTAAGGGGAACCACGGCAACCGTGACAGAGAGGGAGAAGAGTCCATCGATGTATACCGACCGGTAAGATAGTCTAGCTAGCTACATTTTCAGATAATACAGGTTTTAATTTAGTCAGAAAGTAATTTTTATTTGAAGTTAAAGTGTACTGTTAGCTAGTTAGCTAACGTTATCTGGCTGGCTCGCTAGCTAACGGTATGTGTATGATCTGTGTAGTAATATTATTAATATGTCAGAGCCATTTACATTAATAGTTATAGCCTAATGAACCTGTTGAACCTGATTGGTTAGCTACCTGCAGATTCATGGAGGGTAGTAACGTTATGAGTTGGGATCATGGTTAATTGTTTAGTTAGCTAGCTAGCTACATGTCTAAACAAAAGACCGCTCTGAATCAGAAAGGTACGGAAGCCGACCTTGATCAACATCCACGTCTTTGGCGCCCGGGGAACAGTGGATTAACTGCCTTGCTCAGGGGCAGAACGACAGTTTTTTACCTAGTCCGCTCGGGGATTCCATCCACCAACCTTTCGGTTACTGGCCCAACGCTCTAACCACTAGGCTACATGCCGCCCCTACACTCTAACCACTAGGCTACCTGCCGCCCCTACACTCTAACCACTAGGCTACCTGCCGCCCCTACACTCTAACCACTAGGCTACCTGCAGCCCCTACACTCTAACCACTAGGCTACCTGCCGCCCCTCCGCTCTAACCACTAGGCTACCTGCCTCCCCTACACTCTAACCACTAGGCTACCTGCCTCCCCTACACTCTAACCACTAGGCTACCTGCCGCCCCTACACTCTAACCACTAGGCTACCTGCCGCCCCTACACTCTAACCACTAGGCTACCTGCCGCCCCTACACTCTAACCACTAGGCTACCTACCGCCCCTACACTCTAACCACTAGGCTACCTGCCGCCCCTACACTCTAACCACTAGGCTACCTATCGCCCCTACACTCTAACCACTAGGCTACCTGCCGCCCCTACGCTCTAACCACTAGGCTATCTACCGCCCCTACACTCTAACCACTAGGCTACCTGCCGCCCCTACACTCTAACCACTAGGCTACCTGCCGCCCCTACACTCTAACCACTAGGCTACCTGCCGCCCCTACACTCTAACCACTAGGCTACCTACCGCCCCTACACTCTAACCACTAGGCTACCTGCCACCCCTACACTCTAACCACTAGGCTACCTGCCGCCCCTACACTCTAACCACTAGGCTACCTATCGCCCCTACACTCTAACCACTAGGCTACCTGCCGTCCCTACACTCTAACCACTAGGCTACCTACCGCCCCTACACTCTAACCACTAGGCTACCTGCCGCCCCTACACTCTAACCACTAGGCTACCTATCGCCCCTACACTCTAACCACTAGGCTACCTGCCGCCCCTACACTCTAACCACTAGGCTACCTGCCGCCCCTACACTCTAACCACTAGGCTACCTGCAGCCCCTACACTCTAACCACTAGGCTACCTGCCGCCCCTACACTCTAACCACTAGGCTACCTATCGCCCCTACACTCTAACCACTAGGCTACCTGCCGTCCCTACACTCTAACCACTAGGCTACCTATCGCCCCTACACTCTAACCACCAGGCTACCTGCCGCCCCTACACTCTAACCACTAGGCTACCTGCCGCCCCTACACTCTAACCACTAGGCTACCTGCCGCCCCTACACTCTAACCACTAGGCTACCTATCGCCCCTACACTCTAACCACTAGGCTACCTGCCGCCCCTACACTCTAACCACTAGGCTACCTGCCGCCCCTACACTCTAACCACTAGGCTACCTATCGCCCCTACACTCTAACCACTAGGCTACCTGCAGCCCCTACACTCTAACCACTAGGCTACCTGCCGCCCCTACACTCTAACCACTAGGCTACCTGCCGCCCCTACACTCTAACCACTAGGCTACCTGCCCCCCCTACACTCTAACCACTAGGCTACCTGCCACCCCTACACTCTAACCACTAGGCTACCTGCCGCCCCTACACCATAACCACTAGGCTACCTGCCGCCCCTACACTCTAACCACTAGGCTACCTATCGCCCCTACACTCTAACCACTAGGCTACCTGCAGCCCCTACACTCTAACCACTAGGCTACCTATCGCCCCTACACTCTAACCACTAGGCTACCTATTTTTAATGTAATAGTGGAGAAGTAAACTTTTCTCACGATATCATTTTTTATGTCTCGACTACTCAAATTGTGCGCAGAGCAGACACTACTAAAATGAGAGTATAAATGAACATTGATTCTGAGAAATTAATGCTCAGTTTGTCGCGAGCAGCATTGGGGTACCACGTTCAGCATTTTAGTCTGTCTGTTTATACTAGCTGCCTAGTCTGTGTTTTATAAATGTCGAACAATCATAAAACACAATTAATATTAGGAATTGGCAACTCGGTCTCATTCTGAGAAATAAGGTGGGCCACTTGATTTCAACATCGGAACAAAGTGGACAGGCTAACATGCTTTTCAAAACAGGTGGAGACAGAAGGGTGTGTTCATAACAAAGCAACTGTTCAACCTTGTTAGCTACTAAATAGATCCAAGTTGGCTAAACTTTAAATATAAAGATAATCAGGATAATTATTTTTACTTTATTTAACCAGGCAAGTCAGTTAAGAACAAATTCTTATTTTCAATGACGGCCTAGGAACAGTGGGTTAACTGCCTGTTCAGGGGGCAGAACGACTGAATGTTACCTTGTCAGCTCAGGCATCCGATCTTGCAACCTTTCGGTTACTAGTCCAACACACTAACCACTAGGTTACCTGCCACCCCTAATCACTAGCATGTGGGCTTTAGAGATCGTTGCTGTGCCCTGTGTTTATTGTCTATAGCCTAATGCCTGCTATAATAAGTAAGTCAGTATTAGTGAATTTGCATTCTGCATGGTTATAGTTACATTTGTAACAACAACAAAAAATACATTTTTATAGACAGATTTGAAAGCCAGATCAGTGATTATTGAAAACAAAAGTAGTTAAAACTATTTTTTATAAAATTATTAAAATTATTAGTGGGTCTTATGGATGTGGAAGGCTTAAATTTAGCCTTGGTATAACTTCACAAGCCCTGAATTCATTAGATTATAGCTGACTGTTTGAAATGCTGCGTATTTTACCTGTAATTCTACAACAGCGCTTATTTCGAGATTTTTATTTTATTTTTTAAATCAAGATATATATCGTGAATCAGCCATAAATGTGAAAAAATCTAGATCTGATTTTTAGGCCATATTGCCTCGCCTTATCTGGAACCAAACAACGGTAATCTAAAGAGTTATAGAAAATGTGGCATTCAATCAAACCCAGTTTCTCTTTCCTACAGTCAAAAGTCCTAGTGGCCTCATGGGTGGAATGTTATTCATATTTTTCATAATTTAATAATTAACCAACATTATAAAAATGTTTATTTAAAAACGGATGAAAATACAGTGTTTCTATGTCAAACAGTGTTGTTATATTTCAGTCTTCTGTGATGAATATTCATTGTAATATTGGGATGCAAACTCAATACGTCATATATTTCAATTCTATATCTGACATGGTACACGTGTCTTCCTTTTTTAAACCCATAACCATGTGTGGATACTGTTGTTTCAAAGTAGATTTGTTTAAGACTACCAAGAAACACTCTGTGTGACCCTGATTTAGCCCACTGCAGTAAAAAGTTTCAAGGTAAATTCCAGCCCCCCAAAAATATATTTCGGTATTGGTTTCAGTAGTCCACTGTTGATATAATCCCAAAATGTTTTGCATGTCGGCAAACAAGTCGGCAAGCAAGTTGATAAAAGTTCCAAAATGTTTTGCATGTCGGGCAAACAAGTTTTCAAGATATCTAACTTTCAAAATACAGAAATAATGCCAGTTGTACTTTAACCAGGTTTGAGCTGCGTGTTAAGAAACTGCATTCCTCATGCACTGAAATAATACACACGTTACATTCATATAGGCTACTCAGCGTGAACTAAAATTAAACCGGACTGCATTTTTCACCATTTTCCTGGAAATCATCATGCAGGATTTGATTGAATATAGCTCATTTGCATCTATTGACCTGGTGCAGTTCAATGATATGACTCTCAGTGTGATTTTTTAAATTTAACTTACTGTAGGAATAATTGTGATATAACTGTACATATTCCATAAAACGTTATGGTACATTTCAGGATATTTAATACGCAGTATTGAACTCCCGAGCCCAAATACTCTTTCAAGTCAGTATCAGCGAAGTTCAAAATATCTATTATCACCTAAAAAGGACAAGTCACCTTCAAACAACTAGAATATTTTTATGAGTTGCCACTTTTATAAAAATAAACATGGTGTTATTAATAAGGTGTTGGCGTGGTTATAACCACAACGGCCACATTGTACTGTAGACTACCTTATTCATTATAAGCTACTCGTCTCAATGCTCTTCCTTTTATGGACATTATACTGTAGAATTCAAAACCACTCCGAGGGAAGTTGGATCGCTGACATTAGCCTTCAGTTCGTCGTCACGTTTTAAAAACACAGGAGTTGAACACATCAACAAAATAACAAGAAATAGATCCAGACGTTTGTTTTCTATCGCGAAAGCAAACGTCTTATCAACAATGCTCGGGTGCTGCCACACGACATGCAACTGGTAGATAGAAAAGGGGAAAATAACTTTGTAAGTAGGCTATGCTACAAAGGCGAGTGCCTTTCTTTTTTGTCTTTACCTTGTACTCGGGTATCTCCATTTGCACTTTCCAGTATGCCATTCAGTAGTAGCAAAGACAACATAATAAGCGAACGTCCACATTGTGCCGGTGATATTTGGGCATTTTTCTGCCTGTGTTTGCTGTACATCCCTGTTGTCCTCGGTACCGTTATCCGTCCTCCCGTTCGTCGCTCGCACTGATTCCCCTCGCTCTCTCTGCTTTGACTCCGGAGCGGCGCACGCATCAAAACAAGAAATGGATCTGATTAAGACCGCGAGCCCAACCCCAGCCCCAGCCCCCTGTTTCCCGGTTGTCAGAAAGATGCGCTTCAGTAAAATGACCGGCTTAATTGTCCATCAAAAAGTATCTTCAGTTGAAAGGATGTCTGTCAGTCATAATTCATCATATGACATTTGTGCATGAGTCCATGGATTATATTAGGAACATGTAAACGTGTCTAGATAAAATATACTTGTGTTGAGCCGCTCATACAAAGGGGCGGCAGCGTTGGGCCAGTAACCGAAAGGTTGCTGGATCGAATCACCGATACAAGGCAGTTAACCCACTCTTCCCCGGTAGGCCGTTATTGTAAATACGATTTTGTTCTTAACATACTTGCCTAGTTAAATAAAAAATACCATACAACAACCAAGTAATCCATTTATGATGTCTATTTAGTGAGTCAGATAGCCAGAGTTTGACCCACTAGGATTGACCAAGCAAGTAAAGACATAGATTCAGACCCATTAAGTTTGAACTATTGATCTGTGGGCAAAGGCATTATCTATAGCTATAGCTAAGGCCCACACACAATTTATTCACCAACTCAAATCATGTTTATCTGCCAAAGAAACAGAGAAAGAAGAAAACAAGGTATCTCAATCCTATGAGAATAAGCCTTATGATATGAGAATAAGCCTTATGATATGAGAATAAGCTTTACGAAATAAGAATGAGCCTTACGAAATAAGAATGAGCCTTACTCTGTGAGAATGAGCCTTACGATATGAGATTAAGCCTTAAGATATGAGAATAAGCCTTATGATATGAGAATAAGCTTTATGATACGAGAATAAGTCTTACGAAATAAGAATAAGCCTTACTCTGTGAGAATAAGCCTTATGATGTGAGAATAAGCCTTACTCTGTGAGAATAAGCCTTACTCTGTGAGAATAAGCCTTATAATGTGAGAATAAGCCTTACTCTGTGAGAATAAGCCTTACTCTGTGAGAATAAGCCTTACTCTGTGAGAATAAGCCTTATGATGTGAGAATAAGCCTTACTCTGTGAGAATAAGCCTTATGATGTGAGAATAAGCCTTACTATGTTAGAATAAGCCTTACTCTGTGAGAATAAGCCTTACTATATGAGAATAAGCCTTCTATATGAGAATAAGCCTTATGATGTGAGAATAAGCCTTATGATGTGAGAATAAGCCTTATGATGTGAGAATAAGCTTTACGATGTGAGAATAAGCCTTACTCTGTGAAAATAAGCCTTATGATGTGAGAATAAGCCTTATGATATGAGAATAAGCTTTACGATATGAGAATAAGCCTTATGATGTGAGAATAAGCCTTATGATATGAGAATAAGCTTTTCGATGTGAGAATAAGCCTTATGATGTGAGAATAAGCCTTATGATATGAGAATAAGCCTTACGATGTGAGAATAAGCCTTATGATATGAGAATAAGCCTTATGATATGAGAATAAGCCTTACGATATGAGAATAAGCCTTATTATATGAGAATAAGCCTTATGATATGAGAATAAGCCTTATGATATGAGAATAAGCCTTACGATATGAGAATAAGCCTTACGATATGAGAATAAGCCTTACTATGTTGCGATGAAGAACATGTTGTTGGTTTTGTAGGCATCTGAGAGGCTTGAAGGAAGAACACATTGCTTCTGGGCGATTTGAAGTCACAACTAGATCCCATTACTTTATATATGTACAGTATATGAATTATTTGTGAACATTTGCATAAATTCAGTAATATAAAATGGAAAATGAATAATACATTGGAAAATGCCATTTGTGAAGTGGGGTGCCATTTCAAATCCGGGTTGCCATTTCCAAACACTTTGAATAATCCACCTTGAATATTTAGTATGGTTGAAAGACAGAGGACCTTTCGAAACTGGACATATAGCAAGCCTTTTAAATGAAAGATTTGACCTCCTCTTGTCATTGGGCTGTATCGAGCAGTCCCAATCAAGAAGTAATAATCTGTGATATAGCTAATGATGAATACCTGTGTCGCATATCCGACACTGTTGTTGAATTTTCCTACATTTCTCTTGACTACAATGAAGAAGTCCAATCCTTCTCCCATGGTGTTTTCTAACTGTTTTTCACCCCCAGTGACTCTAAAACATTAACGTATAGAGCCCCACGGTGGGCGTGTCATAATACCCATAAATCCTAGTGGTCAAACAGGGAAATGGCTCCTATCGTTTTTCCACCATTCAATTTACGAAACCGTTAAAATAAGGGCTGTGTTTCATGTAGGCCTACGCTGGCGTGACGTTATGACAACCATGTAAATCTCTCTCAGACAAGGTGAGTTTTATCTATATATTCGGCTCTATTTACTCCCAGATTCTAAAATGTTAATTAACATCAAAGTAGACATCATGCAAGACTACAAATCCCTTCAAGCTCCTACACATCATCTCTAGCTGACACCGGCTGGCTTCCAGGTTGGATGCGCGCTGTGTTAAGAAGCAGTGCGGCTTGGTTGGGTTGTGTTTCGGAGGACGCATGGCTCTTGACCTTCGTCTCTCCCGAGCCCGTACGGGAGTTGTAGCGATGAGACAAGACAGTAACTACTAACAATACTACGAAATTGGAGAGAAAAAGGGGGTAAAGAAGAACAACTTTGCTAACAGCTATTGTGTCAATTTAAAACTTGCACTAGACAGTTCACAGAATTGTACATTTAAAGAAATGTAGCAATTTATTCAATTTTACATTTAGCTAACATTAGATAGTTAATCCAGAGATTCTTACCTTTGCCTCGATTCGGCAGTCTGGTCCAGATCATCATGGCATTTGTAGTTCTTTATGATAGCCACATTAGCAGCTAATTTTCATTTCATTTTTTGGGAGGGGGTAAATACAGGCGAATATATTGATAAAAACCTTGTCTTAGAGAGATTTACATGGTTATCAAACATCAAGCCAGGGTAAGCCTATACGAAACACAGCCCTTATTTTAAGTGTTTCTAAAATCCCCTATTGGAAAAATGAATGGTTGAATGAATTAACTATTTCCTTGTTTTACCGCTAGGTTTTATGGGTATTATGACTCATACTGGAGTACTCTATTGTATTTTCTTACCATCCACTATCTAGCAGAAATAAAATGAAATCCCAGTGCCTGAAACACTCCAAAAAGCTATCTGTTTCCCTAGAGCATTAAATGAAATCCCAGTGCCCGATCCATTCCAAAAAGCTATCTGTTTCCCTAGAGCATTAAATGAAATCCCAGTACCCGATCCACTCCAAAAAGCTATCTGTTTCCCTAGAGCATTAAATGAAATCCCAGTGCCCGATCCATTCCAAAAAGCTATCTGTTTCCCTAGAGCATTAAATTAAATCCCGGTGCCTGAAACACTCCAAAAAGCTATCTGCTTCTCCAGAGCGTTAAGATCATGTGCTTGCCAGCTGCTAAACTAAAACCTATTATAACCATAGATATGTCCCAAATTACACCCTATTCCCTGTGTAGTGCACTGCTTTTGACCAGGGCCTAGGTATAAAAAATAAAAAATAGTGCACTAAATAGGGAATAGGGTGACATTTAGGATGCAGACCATGCCTGCCAGTACCAGCACTCCAAACACGCTACCAGGCCAGAGAGGTAGTGTATAAGAAGGTGGCCAAAAACATTGTCTCTTTTCCCCCCTCCCTGACACTGTTGTCAAACGGTTCATTGTCACGCTCACGCTCTTCTACTCCAGGATTACGGCTTTAAAATTTAGACTTCCCACCCAGACGGATTTAACTGCACCTCATCTGGAACACATATTTCTGCCGCCACACAACCCCCTGTGATGCTTTAAAGCCCAGCTTATGGGGAAGTTGGACATTGCGTTTGTTCATTAGGTTATCACACGGACGAGTTGTTCTTTTGTGTTTGCCGGAGTTCATATTTCTCTGGTTATTGTTAAACACTTGTTTCATTTGAAAGGTCAAGGGGCTTAAGACTTAAAAGGGGAGCAAATCCCTTGGACTATACACAAAGCATATGGAGAAAAGGTTGGTTCAAAAGGACCTCAGAAAAAAAGGATGGTATAAATGAGTCGATATGGACTCGAAAGCCTCTATATTATCCTACACTAGAGATAGTGTATCTCTTAAAGAAAAACACAAAAAAAACTATTGACTCTACCTTCCAAGTGTCAACTTCTTATTCTTTAACATGAAAATGTAAAATCCAGACTTCATCCAGTCTCTCTGAACAGAGCCGGGCTTTTCTTTGGTGCAGTCGTGGTTTTATGGCATTCAGTCACTGTCATGATTAAAATCAGAGGGCTGGGAGAAAGCTAAAGAGAGAGGGGAGATGTCGGTGTGCTTTCTCAGATATGCAATCGACTTCAAGCACATTTCACAATACTCTACTCTCCACCTCTGTCGACTCCAACAAATACCTTTCATACAATATCACTACTTTTATTGATTAGCCCAGCAGTGGCTTGAAAGTAAATGTAGTGGATAGTGAAAAGACAAGGTTGTGAAATAAATCGCTTCCCATACAGACACATTGTACTGTATATACAAAATACCCATTTAAATTATTAGATTTGGCTATTTCTTCCACACTCGTTGCTGGCAGGTGTATAAAATCGAGCACACGGCAATGCAATCTCCGTAGACAAACATTGGCAGTAGAATGGCCTTACTGAAGAGATCAGTGATTCTCAACCAGGCACCGTCATAGGATGCCACCTTTCCCACAAGTCAGTTCGGCAAATTTCTGCCCTGCTAGAGCTGCCTCGGTCAACTGTAAGTGCTGTTATTGTGAAGTGGAAACGTCTTGGAGCAACAACGGCTCAGCCGCGAAGTGGTAGGCCACACAATCTCACAGAACAGGACTGCCGAGTGCTGAAGCACATGGCGTGTAAAAATTGTCTGTCCTCGGTTGCAACGCTCGCTACCAAGTTCCAAACTGCCTCTGGAAGCAACGTCAGCGCAAGAACTGTTCGTCAGGGGGCTTCATAAAATGGCTTTCCTTGGCCGAGCAGCCACACATAAGCCTAAGATCGCTTGACATTGCTCATGGTGTCGGCTGGAGGAGTTTGCCGCCGTTGGACTCTGGAAACACTTTCTCTAGAGTGATGAATCACGCTTCACAATCTGGCAGTTAGACGGACAAATCTGGATTTGGCAGATGCCAGGAGAACACTATCTGGCCGAATGTATAGTGCCAACTGTAAAGTTTGGTGGAGGAGGAATAATGTTCTGGGGCAGTTTTTCATGGTTCGGGCTAGGCCCCTTAGTTTCAGTGAATGAAAATCTTAACACTACAGCATACAATGACATTCTAGATGATTCTGTGCTTCCAACTTTGAGGCAACAGTTTGGATAAGGCCCTTTCCTGTTTCAGCAAGACAATTTCCCCGTGCACAAAGCGAGGTCCCATACAGAAATGGTTTGTCGAGATCGGTGTGGAAGAACTTGACTGGCCTGCACAGAGCCCCGACTTCAACCCCATCGAAAACCTTTAGGATGAATTAGAATACCGACCACGAGACAAGCCTAATTGTCCAACATCAGTGCCTGACCTCACTAATGCTTTTGTGGCTGAATGGAAGCAAGTCCCTGCAGCAATGTTCCATCATCTATTGGTTATCCTTCCCAGAAAAGTGGAGGCTGTTATAGCAGCAAAGGGGGGACCAACTCCATTTTAATGCCCATGATTTTGGAATGAGATGTTCGACGGGCAGGTGTCCACATACTTTTGGTTATATAGTGTATGTTACACATACATTGCAGAGAATTAATCTGGTATGATTACGACCTAATCTTTATTTGAACTAGTAATCTTCACTAGATGAGTCCTCGGGAATGATGAAAAGAAAGTCTGGTTCTTTTCACACACAAACACACACACACACACACACACACACACTAAGACTTGAAATTAACGATGTCATTCTCCTTCCAAAGCATAGTTTCTCTTTATTGCAGAGCTCAGATTGGCTGTGCAGTTGAAAGTTGGCGTATAAAATAAATTATTTTTATTACCTTGGTGCTGCTGTAGTTTGTGTTCTTCACAATCCTGCACCCCCCCATATAGGACCCTGGGGTTAAATACTAGTGCATCATCATCGTTCGCTGACTACCCCGCTCTTAACCAACCAACCAACCAACCAACCAACCAACCAACCAACAACACACACACATAAACACACACATGCAGAGACACACAATCCTGCACCCCCCCCATATAGGACCCTGGGGTTAAATACTAGTGCATCATCATCGTTCGCTGACTACCCCGCTCTTAACCAACCAACCAGCCAGCCAGCCAACCAACCAACCAACCAACCAACCAACCAGCCAACCACACACACATAAACACACACATGCAGAGACACACAATCCTGCACCCCCCCATATAGGACCCTGGGGTTAAATACTAGTGCATCATCATCGTTCGCTGACTATCCCGCTCTTAACCAACCAACCAGCCAACCAACCAACCAACCAGCCAACCACACACACATAAACACACACACGCAGAGACACACAATCCTGCACCCCCCCCATATAGGACCCTGGGGTTAAATACTAGTGCATCATCATCGTTCGCTGACTACCCCGCTCCTAACCAACCAACCAACCAACCAGCCAACCAACCAACCAGCCAACCAACCAACCAACCAACCAACCAACAACACACACACATAAACACACACATGCAGAGACACACAATCCTGCACCCCCCCCCATATAGGACCCTGGCGTTAAATACTAGTGCATCATCATCGTTCGCTGACTACCCCGCTCTTAACCAACCAACCAGCCAGCCAACCAACCAACCAACCAACCAACAACACACACACATAAACACACACACGCAGAGACACACAATCCTGCACCCCCCCATATAGGAGCCTGGTGACTGATTGATCGGGGGGGGTCTAGAAGTCTGGTGACTGATTGATCGGGGGGTTCTAGAAGTCTGGTGACTGATTGATTGGGGGGGGTCTAGAAGTCTGGTGACTGATTGATCGGGGGGTTCTAGAAGTCTGGTGACTGATTGATTGAGGGTTCTAGAAGTCTGGTGACTGATTGATCGGGGGGGTCTAGAAGTCTGATGACTGATTGATCGGGGGGTTCTAGAAGTCTGGTGACTGATTGATCGGGGGGGTCTAGAAGTCTGGTGACTGATTGATCGGGGGGTTCTAGAAGTCTGGTGACTGATTGATCGGGGGTGTCTAGAAGTCTGGTGACTGATTGATCGGGGGGGTCTAGAAGTCTGGTGACTGATTGATCGGGGGGGGGGGTCTAGAAGTCTGGTGACTGTTTTCTTGGAAACCTAAGGCAGAGAGTTCCTGTACATTTTGTCAATATATACAATTTTTAGCTTTTTCCCTACAAACCTTTTGTTTTACTAATTAACTAATGATTTGGCTTATTATTACAGTCAAATAGTTTGAATCCAGCACGTTTTCAAGACCTCAAGTTGGCGGTTGGTTTTTTGGTTAGCTAGCTAGCTAAAGTTAGCTGGCTAGCATTAGCATAAATCTCAAACTTCTTTTGATTTGATTATGCCTATGGTTCGGAGGTTGGGGATGGAGAGAAGCCGGTGTAGAGCGATGACAGATGACCATGACTGTATGGAGGACTAAGTTATAAGGCTTCTCCTAAATAACTATTGAAGTGTGATGTGCTTTCTAGCGGTCAAGTGGGGGCTGCAATTTGGTAGTATTGAAGAGTAGCTAGCTAGCTACTAGTCCAGCAGCTAGTAGAAAAACTCTAACTTCATCTCTACTACAGAAGGTGTGGATTGTGAGACAACGTGATGACGACGTGCTACCAGCAGCTGCCTTCTCTCCCCTTTGACCTCCTCAATCGAGCCATGAACTTTCTCAACCTTCAGTCTCTTGGCCGATGACCTCATAATGATTCATGTTGTTGTTTTAGAACAGTTGTTGTTGTTGTTGTTGCTTTACAGCACTTTAAATAAATGCAGATTATTAGTATATGTTTTTATTGGGGAACCTATAACAACGCAAAGCTTTTTTTTTTTTTATTGTCAGAGATACAACATGTTCTCTCACTGACACAGTGCTTTGTGTAAATAATTCAACACTACGAAGATATCACATTCCGCTGAATAGCTTCAGTAGACAATTTCCATATTGTTTTGTCCTTTATTCCCCTTAAATGCAGGCATTCTTTTTATATTGTCTCTTCAATGCTTTGGGTCGAGTTTTGACAGTTTTTTTTATTATTCTTGAACACAGAACAAAGAGTCTACTAAGGACTTTAAGCGCCTGACGCCACGGCAACAACTGCCACTGCCTTCGACGACAACAACAACAAACCAAAATCCAATTCAGTAATGTGGCGTTGCTAATTTTATGACAGGAATGCCTCTTTTACTAAATTGCCAAACAGCCTGCTCTGTGAGGCTGGGGATGGGATAAATGTATATGTCAAGTTTGTTATGAAGCGTAGCCTAACTGGGTAAAAGGAAATTGCCGGAGCCCAGACTCCATAGTAGGGCCTGGAGGGTAGAGTGAGAGAGAGAGAGAGAGAGAGAGAGAGAGTGTGTGAGAGAGAGGGAGAGAGAAAGTGAGATAGAGAGAGAGAGAGAGAAAGAGAGAGAGAGAGAGAGAGAGAGAGAGAGAGAGAGAGAGAGAGAGAGAGAGAGAAAGAAAGGGAGAGAGACAAAGGGGGACAGAGAGAGAGCAAGAGAAAGCGAGAGAGAGGGAGAGAGAGAAAGAGAGGGAGAGAGAGAGAGAGAGAGAGAGAGAGAGAGAGAGAGAGACAAATGGAGAGAGAGAGCGAGAGAGAGAGAGAGAGAGAGAGAGAGAGAGAGAGAGAGAGAGAGAGAGACAGACAGAGAGAAAGGCATATCAGTTAGAACAATGCTGCTCTAAGCTGGTTTGTCTGACACACGAGATAAGTGTGCAGAGGGTTCACGTTGGGTCCTCAAGCTGTTTTTGCTGAGATACACAAAAGCACCACTTGATGGGCTACACACTCAGTCAGCCGGCCCCGCTGGATAGTGGAGGAGAGTGAGTGGACGGATGGAGGTTGTGTCTGAATGGTATGTCTGCCTCAACACCACCCCGAAGGACAACACAACATTTCAACTGCTGGGTCGTGACAATGGGATTTTCAGAGCAAGCTGTTTCGGTGGGGCATCGCTACTGGGAAAACAAATGTCACAACAATCGTATGTTGGATGCTGACAACAGCAGAAAGATAAGAGTGTAGAGCTAATTGGTCTAATGACTACAGGGTTGCTGTCCAAGTGGATACGGCTTCTGGCAGGCATAGAGCCTTATAGGATGGGAAAATGCCTGCATGCACTATATGATAGTGTACTGGAAGGGTTTAGTCTAGTGATGTCTGCCATGTTTGCTTCTTATGGGGAGTTCAATGGCGAGTTCAATGGGGAATTCAATGGGGAGTTCAATGGGGAGTTCAATGGGGAGTTCAATGGGGAGTTCAATGGCGAGTTCAATGGGGAGTTCAATGGGGAGTTCAATGGCGAGTTCAATGAGTCCTCGGGGCTCCCGAGTGGCGAAGCGGTCTAAGGCACTGCATCTCAGTGCTAGAGGTGTCACTACAAAACCCTGGTTCAATTCCAGGCTGTATCACAACCGGCTGTGATTAGGAGTCCCATAGGGTGGTGCACAATAGGCCCAGCAATGTCGGGGTTATGGTTTGGCCGGGGTTAGGCAGTCAGTGTAAATAAGAATTTATTCTTAAACTGACTTGCCTACTCAAATAAAGGTCAAATGAAAATAAAACGTGTCATCCTGTCTCTGAATTTAAGTCCAATATTTCTTTCCTCAGAGTGAATGGTAATAACAGAGCAGACTTACTTTACAGAGCTATGGGCCCCTTCTCCTCCCTAACCACACACACACTGTAGACTGCCTAGACTGCCCACAGTTCAGTTCGCCTCTGTCACGTTCTGACCTTTATTTCCGTTGTTTTGTATTTATTTAGTATGGTCAGGGCGTGAGTTGGGTGGGCAGTCTATGTTTGTTTTTCTATGTTTTGGGGCATTTCTATGTTTTCGGCCTAGTATGGTTCTCAATCAGAGGCAGGTGTCATTAGTTGTCTCTGATTGAGAATCATACTTAGGTAGCCTGGGTTGCACTGTTTGTTTGTGGGTGATTGTCTATGTTGATGGCTTGTTTCAGCACAGTCCATATGATTAGCTTCACGGTTGTTATTTTGTTTACTGGTTTTGTATAGTTTTCAGTGTTCACTACTTTCTTTATTAAAGATTGACCATGGACACTTACCACGCTGCGTATTGGTCCTCAGATCCATCTCGCCTCTCCTCTTCAGATGAAGAGGAGGACGGCCGTGACAGCCTCTGCAACAGCTAAGACTACACAATTGTTTTCTAACTTCCAGGAACAACATTTTCTCTCAGTGTAACCCCAAAATAACAATTCTTTCCAAGTTTTTTGAAAGTGAGAGGGAGGTAAAAAAAAAAATGTTGATTTAGATAATTGCGTCTCGAGAGAAACACTGCACTGCCACACGCCTCCCTCTCTCACTGTGTTTGCCATTGCACGGACAGAAATTATTTTTTATATAAGTTAATTAAGAGGAGTAAAGGCAGTGATAAGAGCCTTCTAGTCAGCCTCTCTAGTACAGTAATTGCATTTTGCACCCTGGTATTTGAAGCTGGGGGGTCATCGTGTATCAGAGGACCCACACACTAAGAAGATAAGACACCTAATTATGCTACAGGGCAAAGATGGCGCCAGGCCAATTGGCTAACAAATTACAGGAAGCGTATGTGTGTGAGTCTAAAACGTCTACTCCCTTATTGATTCTTTAATAACTTAACCTATATGCTTCCTAAGGTGGTAGCTTGGGAAATAAAAAATGGCTTTTCAGAGCAGTGTTTATTGTGTTTTACTACACAGAATCTGGGTAAAAAATTCATAAGAGGGAAATTGGATTTGAGAGGAATATTTATGTCAGGAGGTGGGCCTGGTCTACACAGTAGTAGCAGTGTAGTGTTATAAGTAAGTGAGCTTTTATTTCAGCACAATAGTCATGCATGGAAAACCATTTGGAAAATTAGGCCCATAATGGAAATAAACATCGCTGTAAATCCCTAACTTTCCAGTCATGTGCGATATCTTTTTACTGGCAATATAAAACACATTTTATGGATGGAGAGGGAGGGAGCTTGGGAAGGAAACAAACCCATCACCGAGGCAGCCATGTTCATGCGAAAAGTAGCTTTCTCTTCAATTACATTTCCCTGAGTGAATCCAATCTGACTGAAGTAGACAAAGGGAACAAGCTGCACATCTCCAGCCGTGTAAATGTTAATATTGAGAGTATTAAAGCAGAACACTCCTGGCTGGCATCGCCGTCACAGTCTTGCAGGTTTGAATCTGCGCCTGACCATTGTGATCGATCTCAGCCGGGTTTGATTACAGCACTGATTGGACTCAGCGGGATAATGGTGTTCTGTCCAATAAGATCGAAGGCAAATGAGTTTGCTGGTGTGAAAAAGCCAGGATGGATAATTCATATCCCATTAAAAAATATATATCCCAATGCTGCATCATTTCCATCATATTTACCTACCACTATGATGAGAGAAGAGAAAGATGACTGAAGTTATAACCCAGCTAACACTTATACGGAGAGAGAACATTTATGTTGTGTTACCCGTAATGTTAGTTTTACCCTACTGATGATGTGTTGATTATGACTGAACGCCTCTGAAGTTATAACCCAGCTAACACTTATACGGAGAGAGAACGTTTTTGTTGTGTTACCCCGTAATGTTAGTTTTACCCTACTGATGATGTGTTGATTATGACTGAACGCCTCTGAAGTTATAACCCAGCTAACACTTATACGGAGAGAGAGCGTTTTTGTTGTGTTACCCCGTAATGTTAGTTTTACCCTACTGATGATGTGTTGATTATGACTGAACGCCTCTGAAGTTATAACCCAGCTAACACTTATACGGAGAGAGAACGTTTTTGTTGTGTTACCCCGTAATGTTAGTTTTACCCTACTGATGATGTGTTGATTATGACTGAACGCCTCTGAAGTTATAACCCAGCTAACACTTATACGGAGAGAGAACGTTTTTGTTGTGTTACCCGTAATATTCCCCAGATGTTTGAGTGTCCAGTTTTCCTTTAGGTAGGAGAACATTCTGGATATGTTAGCAAAACACCTCCTGACGCGTGGCTTTCGACCTTCGACTCTCCCGAGCCCGTACGGGAGTTGTAGCGATGAGACAAGATAGTAACTACTAACAATTGGATACCACGAAATTGGGGAGAAAAATGGGGGAAAAAATAATATTAAAAACTCCTGAGAACCTATGTAGAATGTTTAAGCGTTAGAGTTAGGAGAACATTCACTAAATGCCAAACAGAATTGATCCAGAACGTGGTTGCCATGTTTTCAGAATTATCCAATATAAATGTTTCATGAGAACATTGCAAGTACATTCATGTGTCCAGTTTTCTGTGGGTTAGGAGAATATTTCATCAGCGTCCCACCAAACTTGTCCAGAACATGGTTGCTATGTTCTCAAAATATAAGATATTCATATTTCAGACACATTAACGTGTCCAGTTTTCTGGGGGTTAGGAGAATATTCCATCAACATCCCATTAGACATTTAAATTGTTATTTATTTTAAGGGCGAACGTTCTCACAGAAGCGTTTACATTTTTGTCGTTTAACAGACGCTCTTGTCCAGAGGAAAATACAGTTAGTGATTACATACATCGTCTTATTTATTTACCAGGTCCCCCGTGGGAATCAAACCCACAACCCCGGCATTGCTAGCACCATGCTCTACCAAATGAGCTACACAGAACATGGTTGACAAATTCTCAGAATATAATAATGTTCTAGACACATCGGTCGTCACCTTCATCACAGCACCCCCGTAGTACTGTGGCCAAGTCAATCAATGGTCTTACGGGTGAACCAATCATCTATTCACGGCTCTTTGTTTTTGTCGGCAAGGTTAGGGACACTCACAAACAATTATTTTAACGTGCATACATATTTGTCACACTTTGCCTACATTGTGCACGTTCATCTATAAAGTGATTATTATTCCACGTGTCCTCCTCTGTGATTTTAACTCACAACCTCTTGGTTCAATGATTCCAATCGTCTCGCCATTCCACCATGCACGTGTCACTTAATATGACTATTTTCTCATCGTTGATTTTATTTTACTTATTTCAGCCATTTCAGGGCTTTTTGTATAGTTGATTAATGTTGGTGGGGCATATAACCCTGTTTCAATGACACTCCTGAATCACTATCGTCAATAAAAATCGTTTTTCTTGAGTGTGCTTTTCACAGAGCTGTGATTTACATCACTACGATAAATAAAATATGAACTGATTAACCGACACAGACGTGGCAGCAGAAAGCCTGGAATGAGTTCAAATCCCAGGTGAGGACATGCTGAATATTAAACGAACAGACATCATGTCATTATGAACGTGAAAGTGTGTCAAATATGTAAGTTGAAAACACTGTATGTTAAAGGCATTGTGTGTGAGTGTCTGTTACCGTGCCAACAGACAAAGAGCTGATTGTTCACCAATCAGGGCCTTAATAGCCTTGGCCACAGGAACAGGAACTAACGTCTAATGAAACCATTTATTCTTTTTACATTTCTTTGGGTCCTGACAACTGAAACACAGAAATGTTCCTGCAACGTTCCCGTGAAAACATGTCTAGAACATCCATATCTTATATTCTGAGAACATGGCAACCATGTTCTGGCTATGTTCTGTTTGACGTTAAGGGAATGGTTTCTTGGAAACAGTCCTTGCACATCACTGGAACATTCCTATGAAAAGGTTATAGGGTAACAACAAAATAAGACCCTTGAGGGAACGTTCTATAAGGTTGTGGAAACGCTTGTTGTTAGCTGGGAAGAAAGAGAGGCTTTTCTATTAATTAAATAAGAATTAGGGTAGGCCTTAGCTAGTGTCTCTGAGTGACCCTACCATTGGGACCTAAGTGTGGTTCAACAAGACAGCTGAGGCTGATCACTTGACCTTTATGTCAACGACACATGGGCTGATGTCATTGAGCTGCGGTGCTGATTTATAGGGCCTCGTGAGCCATCCTCTGGCCTAAAAATAGATTAGAGCGTCTATTCAGTGTATTGTCACGATGAGCGATATGGTACTTTCGATTCAACAATTGATACGGTACCAGATTAATGTTTGTTTGGTGAGTACCAAGTTCCATACCAGTCTGTCTGCCTATTTCTAAAGAGAAAATGAACAAAAATACAAAATATAAACGCAACGTGCAACAACAATTTTACTGAGTTATAGCTCATATAAGGACATCAGTACAATTGAAATAAATTCACTAAGGCCTTAATCTATGGATTTCACATGACTGAGTAGGGGCGCAGCCCTGGATGGGCCTGGGAGGGCAGCCAGGCCCAGCCAATTAGAATTTGTTTTTCTCCACAAAATACTAAATTCATTAAGGCCTTAATCTATGGATTTCACATGACTGAGTAGGGGCACAGCCCTGGATGGGCCTGGGAGGGCAGCCAGGCCCAGCCAATTAGAATTTGTTTTTCCCCACAAAAGACAGAAATACTCCTCAGTTTCATCAGCTGTCCAGGTGGCTGGTCTCAGACGATTCCGCAACTGAATAAGACAGATGTGGAGGTCCTGGACTGGCGTGATTACAGGTGGTCTGTGAGGCAAGTTGGACATACTGCCAAATTCTCTAAAATGACATTGGCGGCAGCTTATGGTAGAGACATTAACATTAAATTCTCTGGCATCAGCTCTGGTGGACATTCCTGCAGTCAGCATGCCAATTGCACGCCCCTTCAGAAAATCTGTGGCATTGTGTTGTGTGACAAAACCGCACATTTTATTGATATGCCACACCTGTCAGGTGGATGGATTATCTTGGCAAAGGAGAAATGCTTACTAACAGGGATGTAAAACAAATTATGTGCACATAATTTGAGAGAAAAAAAGCTTTTTGTGCGTATGGAAAAATGTCTGGTATCTTTTATTTCAGCTCATCAAACCAACACTTTACACGTTCCGTTTATATTTTTGTTGAGTATATTTAGGAAATCTTAGTTCCAGACACCCTCCTGTGGCCATAAAAAAAACATTGCAGTATCTGCAAGAGTGGTCGGGTTCAAAGTTCAGAGACATTGCGCATGCGTACAATGCGAAGAACATCATGGGTCACGTCTGACGTTGGATCAACTAGATACGTTGCTACATTTATAAACTAGCCATATATATATATTTTTTTTATCACAGACATGACACGTTAACTCTGCACTTTTCATATTTTGTACTGTTAGCTAGACATATTTGACTACATTGTTTAGCGTCACCTGAAAGAAAGAAATCATGACTGCCAACGAGGATCAAGAGGTAATATCTGGTGATGCTAAATAGCGCGCTAGCTAGCTAACAGGGCTAGCAGTGATGTACGAAGGCTGAACTGTTAATAGTTTTCGACAAAAAACAAAGTTTCATGAACGAAGTACTAGCATTACCGTAGTCAGTGGATGCTTGGGCTAGTTTGTCTAGTTAGCTAACTGAAGAACTAGGCTAGTTTTGCCTAGTTAGCTAACTGAAGAACTAGGCTAGTTTTAGCCACACCACCAGTTAGCCAACGATAGCTCTGAGTAGTGTGAGTCAGTGCACTGAATCTCCTTAGATAGCTAACGAATTTATATTGAACAAAAAATATGAACCCAACATGAAAAGTGTTGGTCTGATGTTTCATGAGCTGAAATAAAATGTCCCAGATATTTTCCATATGCACAAAAAGCTTATTTCTCTCAAATGTGCACAAATTTGTTTACATCCTTGTTAGTAAGCATTTCTCCTTTGGCAAGATAATCCATCCACCTGACAGTTATCGATCAACAATTTGATTAAACAGCATGATCATTACACAGGTGCACCTTATGCTGGGGACAATAAAAGGCCACTCTAAAAGGTGCAGTTTTGTCACAACACAACGCCACAGATGTCTCAAGTTTTGAGGGAGCGTGCAATTGGTATGCTGATTGCAGGAATGTCCACCAGTGCCGTTGCCAGATATTTGAATGTTAGTTTCTCTACCATGAACCGTCTCCTACATTGTTTTAGAGAATTTGGCAGTATGTCCAATCGGCCTCACAACCACAGACCACCTGTAACCACGCCAGCCCAGAACTTCCACATCCAGCTTCTTCACCTGCGGGATCATCTGAGACCAGCCACCTGGACAGTTGAGGAAACTGTAGGTTAGCACCACCAAAGAATTACGGCAGAAACCGTCTCAGGGAAGCTCATCTGCGTGCTCGTTGTCCTCACCAGGGTCTTGACTTGACTGCAGATTGCCATCGTAACCGACTTCTGTGGGCCAATGCTCATCTTCGATGGCTACTGGCACGCTGGAGAAGTGTTTTCTTCACGGATGATTCCCGGTTTCAACTGTACCGGGCAGATGGCAGACATGGCGTTGTGTGGGAGAGCGGTTTGCTCATGTCAACGTTGTGAACAGAGTGCCCCATGGTGGGGTTATGGTATGGACAAGCATGATTGGCAATTTTTATGCACAGAGATACCGTGATGAGATCCTGAGGCCCATTGTCGTGCCATTTATCCGCCGCCATCACCTCATGATAATGCACAGCCTCATGTCGCAAGGATCTGTACACAACTGGAAGCTGAAAATGTCCCAGTTCTTTCTGGCCTACATACTCACTAGACATGTCACCCATTGAGCATGTTTGGGATGCTCTGGATCAACGTGTACGACAGCGTGTTCCAGTTCCCGCCAATACCCAGCAACTTCGCACAGCCATTGAAGAGGAGTGGGACAACATTCCACAGGCCACAATCAACAGCCTGATCAACTATATGAGAAGGAGATGTCGCGCTGCATGAGGCACACCAGATACTGATGGGTTTTCTGATCCAACACCCTACCTTTTTTAAAGATATCTGTGACGAACAGATGCATACCTGTATTCCCAGTAATGTGAAATCCATAGATTAGGGCCTAGTGAACTTATGAACTGCAACTCAGTAAAATCTTTGAAAATGTTTGCATTTTATGTTTTTGTTCTATATATTATCTAGCTACCTACTGTCTTTTATCCAGCATCAATGAATAACCTCTCTCTGTCTCTGTCTTCTCTCTGTCTCTGTCTTCTCTCTGTCTCTGTCTTCTCTCTGTCTCTCTTTCTCTCTCTCTGTCTGTCTCTGTTTCTGTCTCTCTCTCTCTCTCTGTCTCTGTATCTCTGTCTCTATCTGTCTTGTCTCTGTCTTCTCTCTCTCTCTCACTTTGGTTACTGTTCCAGATGGAGTTAGAAGCCCTCCGTTCGATATATGAGGGGGACGAGTGCTTCAAGGAAGTCAGCCCGGTTTCATTTCAGTTTAGGGTGAGTAGCTTGTTGAATGGGATGTGGCGCAGAATTTGTAGAGGTGAGATTCTCAATTGGGAAAACATCTGTCCAAAGAGAGTTCATCTTTGCCATATAGTGGGAGGAAATGAAGCGTAGTGGTTAGAACAAGCAAGGAGGTGGGCAAAGCCATGCAGGAGATCCTGTTGTGACATCCTGTTGGTGCGTTGTAGCATATTTCCATTGGGGACCTCCTCCTCTGAAGTAGGCATGTGCACCAACTCGATTCGACCTTGCACTCCTTCTAAACGCCACAATTTTAAATATATATTTGAACTTTGGCAAAGCCTCAAGTCTATAACACTTAGTGCACTGTGTTTGTAACAGTTCTGGGAACAGAAACATGTATCAGATGTTTAATCGATGAGTGTGCAGAATGTCGGCCCAGTTTAACACAGTTCCATCCTCTCCAACTACGTCTCGACTGGACTTCCTCTCACTACCATATTTGGTGGTGAGAAAATGGTTCTAAAAAAGATGCTTCAGTTTTATAGCCCCAGTGACATGTCTGGGTTACCCCTTCTGTCTGTGGTCCATCCTCTTCTCCTACGTGATCCTGAAACGGATAAGGTGTGGCCATATCTAGGAGATTGTCAGTTTGTTAATAGGCGGCAGGAGGAGTTTTATATAGTATTTATTTATCCTATGGCAGAGGATGCTCAGGAATATCTTACTGCTGATGAATTTAAATCAGCCACATCCCCTTTGAACCAGCTGTTGTTGGGTGAAAAAAGCATTCACAGATTTAAAAATGATAAACTACTTTAAAAATATATACTTTTAGCCTCTCGGGTGGCGCAGTGGTGAAGGGCGCTGTAATGTAGCGCCAGCTGTGCCATCAAAGACTCTGGGTTCGCGCCCAGGCTCTGTCGTAACCGGCCGCGACCGGGAGGTCCGTGGGGCACAATTGGCCTAGCGTCGTCCGGGTTAGGGAGGGCTTGGCCGGTAGGGATGTCCTTGTCTCATCGCGCACCAGCGACTCCTGTGTACATAAAGATATATGAATGAGTGATGGTACAGAACGGCATAGGCAAGATGCAGTAGATGGTATAGAGTACAGTATATACATATGAGATGAGTAATGTAGGATATGTAAACATTATATAAAGTGTCTAGTGACACATTTTTCATCAATTTCCATTATTAAAGTGGCTGGAGTTGAGTCAGTGTGTTGGCAGCAGCCACTCAATGTTAGTGGTGGCTGTTTAACAGTCTGATGGCCTTGAGATAGAAGCTGTTTTTCAGTCTCTCGGTCCCAGCTTTGATGCACCTGTGCTGACCTCGCCTTCTGGATGATAGCGGGGTGAACAGGCAGTGGCTCAGGGTGGTTGTTGTCTCCCAAACCTCTTAGGCTCACCTGATTCAGTTGGTTTACTAATCATCTGGGTAGTCAGGAAGAGGTTTGGGGAACACTGTTCGACGTGAATGAACATTGTCTAACATCCCGAACCACTTCCCTTTCCAGATAGGAGAACATGATGACTCCAAAGCGTTCATTCTGGATATTTCATGGCCTGAGATGTATCCTGAAACGGCACCTGAAATTTCTCTAGATGGCTTTTTCAACAAAAAAATGTAAGTCACCGTTGACACTGTACAATACTTATTGTGGTTAGCCTATGTTACGACCATGCCATATGCCTAAGTTTGGGTCGTGATCCACCAATGCAGCGAGCCTGTAAAGATACAAAATCACCTAATGTATGAAGTTATCTGACTAATTCCTGAGGTAATTACATTGAGTTGGTCCTGTCGTCTGTGGCTCTTTTGGTAGCGGATGGCACTTGCAATGTCAGGATAGTGTGTTTTCGATTCCTCCTGGGGCCACTCCTACGGAAAATGTATGCACGCGAGACTTGACTGTAAGTCGCTTTTGGGTGAAAACACCAGCTAAATGGCTTTTTATTCTAAAATGATTATTTTATCAGATCTTCAGAGACCAAGCAGCTGATCATCTCTGGGTTGGAGGAGCAGGTGGAGGCCAACCTGGGCACTGCCATGATGTACACCCTGTTCGAGTGGGCCAAAGACAACCAGGAAGCTCTGATGGAGAACCACCAGGCCGCGGTCACTGCCGTGGTCAGTGTGTTACACACACACACACAACCACAGAAATAGAATGACTTGGAAAGGACTTTCCTTTCAAGTCGGTTTAGTATTTATATACACATTGTGCTCATTAACCAGAGGTCACCTGTTTCCCCCCAGACACTGACATCCAACAGCGACCTCAACGCCCCAGCCAAGAAGAAAGAGAAGAAGGAACAGCTGACCAAATCACAGAAGAGGAAGATCACATGTAGAACTGGTAAGGGACTGAAATGACTTGAGTATTTATTTTTCCATCACAAATGACCTTTTTTTTTTTAGTCAAGGCTATTGATATTTAAACGGTGCTATTCACACTATACTGTTTCAACAGATAACAAGGGGGAGCTCCCCAGAGGCTGGGACTGGGTCGACGTCATCAAGGTATATTCGTTCAGGCAGTTGATTTTGTGCCGACTATTTTTGTTGTCCTGTCTGATTTTTCATTTTATTTCATAAGACACCCTTGCTATTGATAGCACCCGTGTTGCCGCTAGCACCCGTGTTGCCGCTAGCACCCTTGTTGCCACTAGCACCCTTGTTGCCACTAGCACCATTGTTGCCACTAGCACCATTGTTGCCACTAGCACCATTGTTGCCACTAGCACCCTTGTTGCCAATAGCACCCTTTTTGCCAATAACACCATTGTTGCCAATAGAACCATTGTTGCCAATAGCACCATTGTTCATCATTTTAATTTCTCTCCTTTCTTGCATCTTCAACTTGTTGAACATGACACTCCAGCATGTAAGTACAATGGAAAAACGACATATTTCCCAATATACATTAAAAAACATGCCCCATCTGAGCTTACTGTGGTTTCTAAATGCTTTTCTCTATATTATCGTTTTTCAGTTGAGCAGAACAGGCGGTAAAGAGGAAGACTAGAATGCCGTGGAGGAGGTGGAGAGGTCTCTGGTACTGCTTTTACCAGGAAGTGAAGTCTCCCGACCTCACTCAGACCACCTGACCTGGCCGCTGCTCCGTAGACTCCTTCCAGTCTGCCCCAAGACACCACACCTAAGATGGCCGCTTTTTCGTTCCAAGGGAAGACGGGGGTGCCTCTACACCTGAACAGAATCAATAGTTGTCAAAGCTGTCGTGTTGAGAGGGCGTCACACATACAGGTGGTTTAGTGTCATATCGGAAGGAGTTTAAAATGTGGCTTTTTTTTTATTTTTATGAACTGTTTTCATTTGCTTGGAGGAGACCCCAAATGTGTGACTAATTTTGGTTTTAACGGTGGTGATGACGGTGGATTGCAGCGTGAGCTGCATTGAAACAACGAAAGCTTGTACGGGTGTGTGCTAGTATTTGTGCCGTCGGAATAGGTCGAGGTGAGAGAATGGTGAAGGGGTGGCAGTGTCATCTGTTTTCACTAGTACTGTATGCTTGTCAAAGTGGAATGATCTGGACCTCTTGTTACCATGAGCCAGACTTCCATGTACTGTCATCACTCCAGGGAATTGAAAATCTGTCCACTTTGAGACCGGTTCAGTTGCTAGGCATCAGAGCTGTAAAACGTGCTTTACCAGGACTGTCAACGTATGGCTGTATGACTTTAGGATCCTCGGTGTATCTGATGTACAGTGGTGTGGAACATAAACTCAACATGTAATGAAGGACACGACTGAATATGTGATACTGTGTCCCTTTAATTTAGAGACGTGCTGGAGAAACTTTTTTTTTTTTTTAATAAAAAATTATTATTACGATATTGTTCTTATATTTATTTTTAGCTTGTCCATGTTTCCCAACTAAAAATACACCCTGGCATAATGTAGTGTATTTTATGTGCTGTTGTCGTTTTGATAAAGGAAAAACACACAGAGAAACGGCCTAATGTGAATACCAATTAGTTTATCCCCTTGCACCAGTTTTGTGGGGGTATGATATTTGGTTCCCATGGCGATGTATCTGAATAGTATCTAGAGTGTAGAAAACATAGTAATGAAAAGGAGGCCCGCCTGAAGCTTTTCTACGTCATTTTAAAGCTATGTCCGAAAATAAACTTTACTTTCGAATATCCCGACGCATTCTTAAACCGAGGTGTAAGTAAAGAACTGTTAACTCTATCCGTGTATTATGCGTTTATACGCACCGGGTCAGTGCGTCGCAGTTGGCTTACTATTAGTGGAACATGAACCATCACTCGAACTCCGCCCTGGACAACACTAGTTGCCAGAGGAGTTGTCACTTCTCCAAACACAGTGGGACAGATGAAACTGTCAGCGTTGAATTGTGATGGTGGATGGTGAGCCATTGAAGCTTCGAGCGGGATAAGAAATGAATGCGCGATAGCCAATGAAGATGGGTGATTCTATCCTAGAATTAAGAACAATGTGGACTTCTAAAAACGGAATTGTCCCCAAAAAGAAGACCAGGAGAGTAAGTCCCAACTATTTCGTTATTCCTGTGTGCGCTAATTTGCAATTATGGACACCTTGTAGCTTTCGTAAAAATGTGAACTAATGTTATAACTTTTTTCTCACACCTTGTAGCTTTTATATTAAATTAACGTGACTTACTATAACTGAACATAAATGTGTAGCTCTTAATTAAGAGCTTCCTGTAATGTTAGGCTACAATTTTCCATTTTGTTCATAGGTGAAAGAAGTTGTAATATTTCCACAAATTTCCAATGGCTCTACCTCACTGCGTCGGGTGAGTTTAGGTGCCAGCTAGTCTCATAATATTCAGTACACCATGAGATTATCTGCTCTCTTATCACCCAATTTGAGGGTTTAATTGTTCTACCTAAGTCATTTACATTGATTTTATAACCGTCATTAGTATCAGTTCACCCAGTGTTCCTTTCTCATTGGTAATGCGTCATAGCATCAGGACAGCAAAAACAAGAGAGCGACCATTCCCACATTCCAAAGACTCCAGGAGATGTTCTTTTCCGACTGTCGATCCGACCATGCGGTTCTAGCGAAAAAGATTGGGTCCAATAAGGTAAGGTAATTGATCCAGTTTGAGGGACACGTGTTTAAACAATGAGTGGGTCTAATTCTGAATGCTGATTTGTTAATAAGGCATTTCAACCGTTGTCTATTCCACAAATTACCACCAGATAAATCTATGATGTTAAAATGCCTATTTATTCTGTTCCATCTGACTGAGCAATCCACCATCTCATCAGCCCAGCCAGGCAATTTATAAAATTGATCTCCACAATAAAAAGCATCTAGACATTATCTCACATTTCTTTTAGACATTTAGTTTTCAACAGAGGTGATTTGTATAAACCTTGTCTGTCTCTCCGACATTTGCAACATTGTTTCAATATTTAAATTCGATCTCCAGCTGTCCCATAGTAATGAACGTGTCGGGAGGAGACAGACAGGGCAGCGTTTCTCAGCCTGCCAATGTATAGTCAGTCCATCCATGTGTTGCTTACTGTAGTCTATTTATATTGTAGAGAGCAGACAGGAGTATTCCTTTGACCAAAGTCAGCGAGGAGTCAGAGTCCCCGATAACAGCTCACCTCAGAGTAAGTCGTCTGCACACCTCTGGACGCCTTATGTTTTCATGTGTTCTATCTAATTATTCATGTTGTAAATCCACACATTCCTCTCAGTATCAATTTCTGCAGCGCCATGTAAAGTCGTATGGACAAAGCACACCGTCAGAGCAGAAAGGGGTGACTGTGCTGCATCTGCAGAACACGTATTTATTCAAGGTGAGGAGGACCAAGCAACTCTTTGCTGATTCATCCTTCCTGATCTGATAATGGAAAAAAACCTGATCCCATTCTTCATTTATTTTGGGCTTTTTTAAATGTATTTTTTTTAGGACAAAGCAGCTTTCAAAGCCTTACCAGATGGAGGACTTGATGACACTGAGGATACTGCTCCTCAAAACCTGCTGCAGAGTTTGGTGGCACTGGAAGAAGAGGAAGAGGACCGTGTTTGTGTAAACCAGGATGTCACCACATGGGCTGAAAGTGTTCCCGAAATTGTCAAATGTCTATTGGCTGGATCTTCTAATGGTGTTGTCAAGACAACAGGAGGTGACCCTCATTCATTAGGTCTCACAGTTATAACAGATGACCTGGAACGTGCCAAGAAGAGGAGATTCATGATCTACATATGTGGTGGATATAAAGGTGAGCGTGCGAGCGTGAGCGTGCACGTGTGCTCGTCTCTGTATGTGTGTCAACCATAATCCCATCCCCCCCACACAGACACGGTGGCAGAGAGGAGTGCGTTGATGGAGACTGTGTTCCCTCGTCTGTACCTCTACTGCAAACAGAGGGGCTATGACTTCAGGATGGTGGACCTGCGCTGGGGCGTGGGAGACCCTGTGTCGGATAGACACGACACGGCAGAGCTGCACGTGGAGGCCCTCGCACAGTGTCAGGAAACACTGGGGCCAAACTTCATAGTGAGATATCTCTCTAGTTTAATTTGTTTTTATTCAAATAATTTCTCTCTTCCTTTTTTATCTTTCTTTTCACTGATCTCTTATCCAACATATCGTCCCACACGTTTATGACCCTTCTGCCAGTCACTAGCTGAACTCCTGGATTCGTGAAGTTATTAATTAGTGTTTTATTTGATAGTTATTCCTGGGTCAGAAGTACGAGGTCCAGACCCTGCCCAGCACTATCTCCAGAGAGGTGTTTGAGGCCATCGTGAACGTGGTGGAGAGAGACAGACAGAAGATGTCCAAGAAAAAAAAACCCAAGATGGACGACGTCATCAGTGATTCCAAGTCTAATATCGCCACAGGAAGTGACACGGGCAGCTTTGTTGTTCCAGAACAAAACAACAATCATGATTCAGGAGATCCAGCTCCGAATTCTGGGTTAATGAGCGATGAGATTTCCGTATCCCGTAATTCCCTCTCTGATGCAGATGAGACGCGGATAAGTCCTGCGGCGACGAGGTGTTGGGCAGACTTCGACCGGGATCTGATCCTACTCCAGACGTGGTACAGACTAGATGAGAACTGTGATCCTCCTGTGTACCGTCTACTCCCTGTGAGGTAAGATATAAAATTACACTGTTGCTCTTATTGCTATGCCCGAGTTCTAAGTCTTGAGAGATTGTCACAAGTTTGGCCATGACACATTGATGTCAACTTTTATTTGTATTTTGTAAAGCCCTTTTTTTGCGGGTTTGTTGCATAGTATGCTACTTGTTTGTTTTATGGATTGTTGAACAAGGACCACTAGTATAGTTTCTTATTTGAAGCTTGTGTAACTTGCTAAACTAGTTACCAACGACCATTGGCAATCCAAACCCAACTGGCATATGAAATGCTTTGTTTGGTTTCCATGGCTCTTGACCCTAGGCCATGTGTTGTTATGAAAGTGATTGTTTGAGGGTATTTAAAATTAGCCAGACAAACCATAAGGGAATTGAACTCTCACAGTACAACGACCCTCCCTCTCAGCTTTTTTTTCATTCCATTCACAAGTCTCTTAAATCACTTCACCATATTGGATTGTCATTAGTTCTTCTTAGTCAATCCTCTTGACATGACCTAGTTCCTGTATGTGTTGGTAGCACCCAACAGCCTGACTTCCTGAGTAGAGATGGCCAGCGCAGGAGGCAGGCGAGGAAGGCGTGGCAAGCTACATGCTTGCACCTGTGGGGGGTGCTACAGAGGAGTGGGACAGAGGCTCTGGGGGAGGAGGGGACATCGCACCTCCTCAGGACAGGTTTGTAATGGGGTGTATGGGGGGGGGGGTGGATCAGGTTATTTCCCTCTTACAGGAAGTGTACAGGGGGGGATCAGGTTATTTCCCTCTTACAGGAAGTGTACAGGGGGGATCAGGTTATTTCCCTCTTACAGGAAGTGTACAGGAAGTAGTCTACATTGCGTTTAGCCATGTCGGTTTTGACACTTTGCTCCCCACCCAGTTCTAGACTGGGAGGTAGAGCAGGGCCTCCAGTCACTAGGAGCCAAGGCCCCTCCAGAGGAACACTGCCACTGCTATAAGAGGGTCATCCCTGACCTCCACTACAGCCTGAGGAACGAACACGCTGCCCACTACATCGACTTGCTGGAAGGTCGACCGCAGGTCAACCACACTCTGAATGCAGCACACCAGGGCTTCATGGATCGCGTTCACAAAAAGGTAAGGGTGTGTGTGTGTGTGTGTGTGTGTGTGTGTGTGTGTGTGTGTGTGTGTGTGTGTGTGTGTGTGTGTGTGTGTGTGTGTGTGTGTGTGTGTGTTTGTGTTTGTGTGTGTGTGAGCATAAAGGAGAGAGCATGATACAAAGTCCGAATGAAAGCATTCATTTTGTTCCTACTTTCACAGAGTAACACTTATGATAACGCTCATCGATATCTACATTGCAGTGGAGGTCGATGCCGTTTAAAAGATGAAGGAGGATTTTAATTGTTTTTATGAGCATGGCCTTATTTCAATTGTTTTATATATTTTTTATTTCACCATTATTTAAGCTGGCCAGTTGAGAACAAGATCTCATTTACAACTGCGACCTGGCCAAGATAAAGCAAAGCAGTGCGACACAAACAACAGAGTTACACATGAGATAAACAAACGTACAGTCAATAACACAATAGAAAAATCTATATACAGCGTGTGCAAATGAGGTAAGATAAGGGAGGTAAGGCAATAAATAGGCCATAGTGGCGAAATAATTACAATTTAGCAATTAAACACTGGAATGATAGAAGTACAGAATATGAATGTGCAAGTAGAGATACTGGGGTGCAAAGGAGCAAAACAAATAAATAACAATATGGGGATGAGGTAGTTGGGTGGGCTATTTATAGATGGGCTGTCTACAGGTGCAATGATCAGTAAGCTGCTCTGACAGCTGATATTTAAAGTTAGTGAGGGAGATATAAGACTCCAGCTTCAGTGATTTTTGCAATTAGTTCCAGTCATTGGCAGCAGAAAACTGGTAGGAAAGGAGGCCAAAGGAGGAGTTGGCTTTGGGGATGACCAGTTAAATATACCTGCTGGAGTGTGTGCTATGGGTGGGTGCTGCTATGGTGACCAGTGAGCTGAGATAAGGTGGGGCTTTACCTAGCAAAGACTTATAGATGACCTGGAGCCAGTGGGGTTGGCGATGAATATGAAGCGAGGGCCAGCCAACGAGAGTATACAGGTCGCAGTGGTGGGTAGTATATGGGGCTTTGGTGACAAAACGGATGGCACTGTGATAGACTACATCCAATTTGCAGAGTAGAGTGTTGGAGGCTATTTTGTAAATGACATCGCCAAAGTCAAGGATCGGTAGGATAGTCAGTTGTACGAGGGTTTGTTTGGCAGCATGAGTGAAGGGGACTTTGTTGCAAAATAGGAAGCCGATTCTAGATTTAATTTTGGATTGGAGATGCTTAATGTGAGTCTGGAAGGAGAGTTTACAGTCTAACCAGACAGCTAGGTATTTGTAGTTGTCCACATATTCTAAGTCAGAACCGTCCAGAGTAGTGATGCTAGATGGGTGGGTGGGTGCGGGCAGCGATCGTTTGAAGAGCATGCATTTAGTTTCCCCTGCGTTTAAGAACAGTTGGAGGCCACGGAAGGAGTGTTGTATGGCATTGAAGCTCGTTTGGCGGTTTGTGAACACAGTGTCCAAAGAAGGGCCAGAAGTATACAGAATGGTGTCGTCTGTGTAGAGGTGGATCAGAGACTCACCAACAGCAAGACCGACATCATTGATGTATACAGAGAAAAGAGTCGGCCCGAGAATTGAACCCTGTGGCACCCCATAGAGACTGCCAGAGGTCCGGACAACAGGCCCTCCGATTTGACACACTGAACAGGGAAGTAGTTGGTGAACCAGGCGAGGCAGTCATTTGAGAAACCAAGGCTGTTGAGTCTGCCAATAAGAATGTGGTGATTGACAGAGTCAAAAGCCTTGTCCAGGTCAATGAATACGGCTGCACAGTATTGTCTTTTATCAATGGCGGTTATGATGTCGTTTAGGACCTTGAGTGTGGCTGAGGTTGCATCCAGCCCATGACCCATGACCCATGCTCGGAAACCAGATTGCATAGTGGAGAAGGTACAGTTGGCCAGCCGTAGAAAAATGCTTATTGAAATTCTCGATTATCGTAGACAGTGTTTCCTAGCCTCAGTGCAGTGGGCAGCTGGGAGGAGGTGCTCTTATTTTCCATGGACTTTACAGTGTCCCAGAACTTTTTGGAGTTTGTGCTACAGGATGCAAAATTCTATTACGGCATATTGGATGATTGTCATTCATATTCCATTCACCCAGTTCAATGTAACATCATCAGGTTTAGGCTACTACATGATACTTGAATTTGTCCTATACCCATCCAATGATGGTTGCTACAACCTAGCCTACGAGTTAGTTTACAACATAGGTGCACAGCTCAGGTCGAGAGAAACATTTTAGTAATCAAGGAGGCCGACAGAGACACATTTAATACTGCCTTGCACACAGTTTCCTGCTTCTAGCTGATCTAGTGTGTAATCATTAGACCAACAGTTGCAAACAAGAGTTTATAGTTGGACAAATTCAGGTACGTTTATCCCCGTTTGCTTCTGTTTAAGATACGTTTTTCAACATAATCGGCGAAATGAATACACCCCTGATTACATGCAAACACACTTCACTTTCATAGCAGCCACATACAATATACAGCAGCCACAATTTTTATTTTATTCACTGAGGAAGATGGTTCTCCCCTTCCTCCTTCGAGGATCCTCCACTGACACATTGCCCTTTCTTCCCTCATTAAGTTGCGCCACACCAACATCTATGAGCGTAACGTGGACTGGGGAAGGAATGGCCTGAACCCCAAACATAACCGATCCCAACAGTTCTACACAGAACACATCTCCTCTCACTTCCAGAGGACTGTCATCAACTCTCTGAACAAGTGAGAGAGAAATAAATAAATGCATAACACATGTCATAAAGTATATTGGAACTATATGACACGGTTACATGGCTATCTGTCATTATGTTGGCCCTCCGATATTATTGCGTAACACTCAACTGATGGCATAAATGTTGAGTTGGGCTGTCTCCCTACTCCAGAGTCATGAAGGGGAACAAAGCCAAAGGCTCCTTTGACATCAGACGGAGAGAAGCATCTGGAATGAGGATACAGGAGGAGATCCATCGCCATGTTAACCACGGACACACTCTGTAAGTCTCTGGTTTGGTGTTCTTCAATTTATAATGGTCACCTGCATGCTTCTAAGTTACCTGGTTTTAGATACTGTATGTTTGTGCCAACTCCTATGGTCCAATTGTCATGCCCGATATGGCACCATACGAGCTGGCAAGAGAACGCAAACGGATATCAAACCAGGCTAGCTTCAAAGTTGTTTTGATATCCTCATGACTAGTCTCTCTCCAGGGAAAATCACCATGTGTTGAGAGATGGCTTCCTGGGTGAGATGAGGAGGGCCGTGGAGGAAGGGTCTTCTCTCAGACCTATCCTCCTACTGGGTCCCCCTGGCTGGGGCAAGAGCACCACCATGGCCAGACTGGCACACCTCGCCCCCTCCTGGATTACTGGGTGAGGCGTGGCTCCATGACATCAATGGGAAATGTTTGGGAAATGTCAAGGTATTGTGCACTTATTTCAGTTTAAGAATACAATATGATCCGAATTGGAAGCGCTCTCTGGAATCCATACTGCTTGGTGATAAGCAAACCATACTATTCCTGTGACCAAGTGTATATGAAGGACTCTGCTCTGTAGTGCTCACAAACTGGACTTGCATGTTCTCCCTCTCAGAGCTGTGAAGGTGCTGGTGTGTTTCGTGGGCCTGACGGGTGAGAGCAGGAATGTGCGTCTGGTTCTCCAGAACCTGTGCGTTCAGCTGGCTGAGACCTACAGCCATCACACTGAACTCTCTGAGGTAGCTACCTCTGACATATATCTATCATCTTATTCCAACCAATGCCATTCCCATATAGAAGAGTACGAATGTTGTCTTGATAGAATAGATAAGAAGGTAAAAGGATACTTCACCCCCCAAAACCACATTTTGTCATTTTATACCACAAAAGTTATGTCCTTAGACCAAAAAATAGGTACAAACATGAAAACACATTGAATACAAACATTAAATGACCAATATCATTCTGTGTCCCATTCAACCCAGGGTCTCCCTCATTTGGTGAATGAGTTCCACTCCCTTCTTGGTCAGGTGAGGGCGGACAGCCCCGTAATCCTTGTGCTGGACGGGATAGATGCTCTCTCCGAGGAGCACGGAGCAGAACTCTCCTGGCTGTCTACACCTCTCCCCCTACACGTCCACCTCATCCTGTCTGCCACCACAGACTCTGCCTGCGCTCACACCCTGCAGGTCAGGACAGGTTGACAAAAGATACTGTACAACAGTGTTTATCCTACCATTACTTAGGCGTTTCCCACCTGTATCCCGTGTCACTTTCTAATCTGGAGGAACGCTGCTGTGCAGGTGTGCAGTGACTGTGGCAACGGTCGTTAAAATGTTTAAAATACAATTGTGATGCAACAGTTGGACAATGGATGAAGATACTCCAAATATTTAGAGTTGTTTAAATTCATTAATTATTTCACATAAACATTGTATTGGCATGGACAAATAATGGCAAAATTCAGGCATTTTGGTGGGAAGTCAGATATTCAATATATTGTAAAAATTTCACATTTTCTTTTCTTTATAAAGCACTCATATATATAAATATATATATACTATTTTTGTATATCAGATATTTAAAAACAATTATTAGGAAATAGGATCTGTGCCTCATCTTCACTGGGTATATTTGCATAAATGAATATATTAACATAAAGGGGTGGAACAGAACTTCAACCGCCAAACACTTCCTTTGTCTAGGGCCTATCTGTAATCATAAACTGAGCTGTCTAGACTGTCTCATTAATGATTCATTACTGTAGTTGTCACGTTCTCTTGCATAATTCAACAAGTGTGTCAAGAGAAGAATACCCACGCCATTTAAAATAGATTACACCTGCAGTATTTGTACATACTTTACATTGTTTGTGAGATCAGACATAATATCACTATAATCTGATCAGTGCATCTAATTTGCAAACATTTCAACTGTATTAAAAAACATTTTTAATTGCAAAAAATAAATAAAAATCAACACCCATCTAAATGAAGATATCTTTCTTCTACTTCTTGTGATGTAAGTGTCGAGACGTTAAATCCCTGACCAAGCGTTGGCGTTCTCATAGATGCAACGGAAAACCATTGTATTCCATTGAGTCCATTTCGGGCCATAACCGGGATGTGTTTGATTGGTCATTACAAACGTTTCCGTGGTCGTCACATTAACGGGGAAAAAACGAATGGCACAAGCAAGAGTGGGAAGAGTCGCCAGAGTAAAATGAAAGCGATCGATCCAGCGAGATTTAAGTGACAAGTGGATTTTGCACCTCTCAAACACAGAAAATAGACGGCTGATAAGGCGAGATTCTCAGGTGGGCGGGGCCTGCTTGTTGCTAAGTTACTGTATGTGAGACATCCTGACAGGTACCGTTCAGGAACATGTTCTATCTAAAAACCCTCTGTCGTTATGCTAGCATCAAACTGATTATGAAATTCTCAGTTTTTCCCTTCCCTTTCCAGAAGTCAGCCCAGCCCACTGTCCTGTCCCTGCCACCCCTCAGTCCTGATGACATCACCAAGGCTCTAAAACATAAACTCCAGACTGACCACCGCAGGCTCCAGGACTGGCAGTGGCAGCTTCTCCTCCACGCCTGCCTTTCCTGTCCCTCCCCTCTCTACCTGGAGGCTGTCTATGCTGAGTCTGTCCTCTGGAGCTCTTTCTCCCCCCAGGGCAGCCTAGGCCTCCCACCCGACCTGGAAGGGCTCTACGTAGGCCTGCTGGCTTGCTTGGAGAGGACCCACGGGGAGCAGCTGGTGGGACGGGCCGCCGCGGTTATATCGCTCTCCAGAGGGGGCGTCACGGAAGAGGTGGGTGAAACACATTGGTAGTGAAGGAGAATGTAAAGAGCTGTGAGCACATGGAATAACAACAGATATAGAGAGTCAGACCAATCACACAGCTTGACATTGTCTTGAATTGTACCTCTTGTACTGGGATTTGAATTTCAAATCGGAAATTCTCTTGAGAAAAATAAAGCTATTCTATTCTACATATATTATTATTATTGTTGTTGTTGTTATAATTGCTATTATTATTGATATTATTATAGTTTCTTATTATTATTATAGTTATTATTATTATTATAGTTATTATTATAGTTATTATTATTATAGTTATTATTATAGTTATTATTATTATAGTTATTATTGTTGCTGTTATTATTATTATTATAATTGTTTTTATTATTGTTATTATTATATATATTGTATTATAGTTATTATTATATTTGTTATTATTATATTTATTTTTATAGTTATTATTATTATTATAACTATTCTTATAGTTGTTGTTATTATTATAGTTATTATTATTATAGTTATTATTATTATTATAGTTATTATTATTATAGTTATTATTATAGTTATTATTATTATAGTTATTATTATTATTATAAATATTCTTATAGTTGTTGTTATTATTATAGTTATTATTATTATAGTTATTATTATTATAGTTATTATTATTATTATAGTTATTATTATTATAGTTATTATTATAGTTATTATTATTATAGTTATTATTATTATTATAAATATTCTTATAGTTGTTGTTATTATTATAGTTATTATTATTATAGTTATTATTGTTGCTGTTATTGTTATTATAACTATTCTTATAGTTGTTGTTATTATTATAGTTATTATTATTATTATTATAGTTATTATTATAGTTATTATTATTATAGTTATTATTGTTGCTGTTATTATTATTATAACTATTCTTATAGTTGTTGTTATTATTATAGTTATTATTATTATTATTATAGTTATTATTATAGTTATTATTATTATAGTTATTATTGTTGCTGTTATTATTATTATAACTATTCTTATAGTTGTTATTATTATAGTTGCTATTGTAATTATGATTGTTGTTATTATAGTTATTGTTGTTATTATAGTTATTGTTATTATTATGATCATTAGGAGCTACTGGACCTTCTGGGGAGAGATGGGAAGGTTCTACAGGAGGTATCGCTCTCCCATTCATCCTCCACTTCCTCCTCCAGCCTTCCCAGGGTGCCGTGCGTGCTGTGGGCGCGGCTGAGACGAGACCTTGGGAGTCACCTGACGGAGGCGGAGACAGATGGGACGTGGGTCTACCGCTGGACCCACTCTGAGCTGGGTAGGGTGTGTGAGAAACGGTACCTCAAAACGGACGATTCCCGCATGCTTCTACACGCAAACTACGCAGACTACTTCCGGGGTACGGATAGCCCACACAGAAACATATTTCAGCCGCTGGCGTGGACACTGGAGGAGGACTCGACAAAAAGTTATGTGTTTAACCTCAGAAAGCTCCATGGCCTGCCCTACCACCTGGTTCGGTCAGGCCAGATACTGGCCTTCCTGTCTGAGTGTGTGTTTAACTATGAGTTCCTGCTGCACAAGGCCTGGGGTCTGTCTGTGCTCCATGTACAAGAGGACCTGAAGGGCGTCGTGCTGCCAGAGAAGTAGGTTCACTGTTAGATACTTTGTCTGAGTTGCTATTTTGATAAGTGATGTGTGTCCTCTCTCTCTCTCTCTCTCTCTCTCTCTCTCTCTCTCTCTCTCTCTCTCTCTCTCTCTCTCTCTCTGTCTCTGTCTCTGTCTGTCTCTCTCTCTCTCTCTCTCTCTCTCTGTCTCTCCCTCTCTGTCTCTCTCTCTCTCTCTCTCTCTTTGTTTCCGCTCTACTCTCACATTTCATTCCCCCCGTCAGGGAGTTGGTAGATATGGAGGTGTTGGCTGCTACTCTGGAGCTCTCCAGGACCGTGCTGCTCCAGGACCCCTGCCAGCTAGCCTCCCAGGTTATGGGCCGTCTGGGACAGATAGTTGCTGAAGACCTCCCCGTGGCTCCAGGTACACTTCACCTGCCTTACAATTGTCACTGATGGATAAAGTGTCTCAACGTCTCAAATGGATGAGTTTGAAGTACCTCCAACACAATATATATATATTTTTAAAGCTTCGATACGAGGTTCCCAACTGTTATGGCCTGCTCTCTGTCGGTGTAATGTGTTCATACCAGGTGACCCACAGAAGTTTAGCTACCTGCATGCCCTGCTGGCCCAGTGTGCCCGTTCCTCTCTGCCAGTCCTGGTGCCCTCCTACAGCTTCCTGGTGCCCCCAGGAGAGATCCCACACACCCTGCTGGCAGGTAAAGAACTATCACAAACGTTAAGACATGTTGCATTAAGACATGGTTGTTATGTCATCCTATGCCATTCTAGGTAAATGGCATGATGAATGCCTTTTCCTCTGGCTCTGCTCCAGGCCACACGTCCATAGTAACGGCCCTGACCAGGGGACAGAGGGGTCTGGTGGCAGCCACCTGCGATGGGGACGGCACCCTGAAGGTGTGGGACCTGGAACTGGGGCGCGCCGTGAGGACTCTGGAGGGGGTGGGGGGCGTGGTGGGCGACTCCCTCACTCTCTGTCTAGAGGACAGGGTCCTGGTGGTTCGCATGGGACAGAGTCTGCAGGTCAGAGAGGTGGATTCTGGGAAAGTGATCTACTCCGAGAGTGACTCTCTGGACGTTCCTGTGGTAACCACCACGTGTGACGGACAGCTGCTGGTAGCCTTCTATGATGGAAGTCATCTGGTGAAGGTATTGCAACAGTCCAATATATTATCACGTCAGCATAAGAAACATAAACGCTAATTGTTTATGTACAGGGCCATGGTGATTAATTGACCTCTCTGTGACCTCTCTGTGACCTCTCAGGTGTTCGACCTGGTCTCGTCCTGCTCTCTACTCTGCTGTGTCAACATTACCCTGGACTGTGACCCCATCCATAAAGACCATTCCGTACTGGTCTCCCACAACTCCATCAAAGACTATGTCCTTTTCGCCTACAGGTCAGAGTTTAGTCCTTGATTCAGATCCCTGATAGTCTGTGACAACAGCTAGTCCGTAACAACAGCTAGTCCATGACAACAGCTAGTCCGTAACAACAGCTAGTCCGTGACAACAGCTAGTCCGTGACAACAGCTAGTCCGTGACAACAGCTAGTCCGTAACAACAGCTAGTCCGTGACAACAGCTTCCGTGACAACAGCTAGTCCGTGACAACAGCTAGTCCGTGACAACAGCTAGTCCGTGACAACAGCTAGTCCGTGACAACAGCTAGTCCGTGACAACAGCTAGTCCGTGACAACAGCTTCCGTGACAACAGCTAGTCCGTGACAACAGCTAGTCCGTGACAACAGCTAGTCCGTGACAACAGCTAGTCCGTGACAACAGCTTCCGTGACAACAGCTAGTCCGTGACAACAGCTAGTACGTGACAACAGCTAGTACGTGACAACAGCTAGTCTGTAACTGGTTCACACAAAAAAACTAAACACGAAACAAACCAATTATACACATAGGGAGATTCAAGGACATTGAGACTCAGTGTTTTACTCGCAACCTTGAATATTGAATTTTTAAAATTCCATGGTCGATAGAGTAAACAATATATAGGTTTTTTTCCACGTTATTCATGATATTTTGTTTGCTTTCCGTCTTTCTTATTTGTTTTCTTTTATTTTGCGTTGGGGCTAATGGTGATTTGTCTCTTAGTGCATAGAGTAATAACCAATTAGTGACAGGTGTCACTTCTCCTGGTCTGGCTCTTAAATAATATCACATGCCCTCATTGTTAACACTCTGTGAAATCAGGCGAGCGTAGTACCTTGACAGATTTCACAGGTCCGGTTTGAAAACACTGTTGAATTATTCAAACAGACTACTTCTCAGGTGCCTATTACAATGTAATCCTGTATATTAGGAGAAGCTTTTCACACATAAGCCCCTGTCGAATAGACGGATAACGTTGGACACCAGGATATGTCTACATGACACATGAAACGATACATTTTCCAGGCAGTGTTAAAATCTTAATCTTATTTCATGACTTGATTAAATGGGAGGATGGAGGAGGATGTCGTGGATAATGTGATTGGCTGGTGGAATCCATCCTCTCACACCTGAGTGGTGTAAATGTAAAAGGAATGACAAATTGGGTCGTTGAGGTAGTTAGTAATACAAGCTGTCTGTGGGATGGTTGCAGTATAATACATTGGGCTTCGGTTTCTGGTGATTACCATCTATATAACCTGCTGCACTGCTGCTTGGATTCCACCTGGCGATCTGTTCACCGTCTGCCCTGGCCTGCCCCCCCCCCTTCCTCCTCTCTTTACATACACCTTCAGCCAAATACATTTAAATTCGTTTTTTTTTTTACAATTCCTGACATTTAATCCTAGTAAAAATTCCCATGTCTTAGGTCAGTTAGGATCACCACTTTATTTTAAGAATGTGAAATGTCAGAATAATAGTAGAGATAATTATTATTTATTTCAGCTTTTATTTCTTTCCTCACATTCCCAGTGGGTCAGAAGTTTACATACACTCAATTAGTATTTGGTAGCATTGCCTTTAAATTGTTTATCTTGGGTCAAACGTGTCGTGTAGCCTTCCACAAGCTTCCCACAATAAGTTGGGTGAATTTTGGCCCATTCCTCCTGACAGAGCTGGTGTAACTGAGTCAGGTTTGTAGGCCTCCTTGCTCGCACACGCTTTTTCAGTTCTGCCTACACATTTTCTATAGGATTGAGATCAGGGCTTTGTGATGGCCACTCCAATGACTTGACTTTGTTGTCCTTAAGCCATTTTGACATAACTTTGGAAGTATTCTTGGAGTCATTGGCCATTTGGAAGACCCATTTGCGACCAAGCTTTAACTTCCTGAATGATGTCTTGAGATGTTGCTTCAATATATCCACATAATTTTCCTCACTCATGATGCCTTCTATTTTTTGAAGTGCACCAGTCCCTCCTGCAGCAAAGCACCACCACAACATGATGCAGCCACCCCCATGCTTCACGGTTGGGATGGTGTTCTTTGGCTTGCAAGCCTCCCCCTTTTTCTTCTAAACATAAAGATGGTCATTATGGCCAAACAGTTCTATTTTTGTTTCATCAGATCAGAGGACATTTCTCCAAAGAGTACGATCTTTGTCCCCATGTGCAGTTGCAAACCCTAGTCTGGCTTTTTATTGCAGTTTTAGAGCAGTGGCTTCTTCCTTGCTGAGTGACCTTTCAGGTAATTTCGATATAGGACTCGTTTTACTGTGGGTATAGATACTTTGGTACCTGTTTCCTCCAGTATCTTCACAATGTCCTTTGCTGTTGTTCTGGGATTGATTTGCACTTTTCGCACCAAAGTACGTTCATCTCTAGGAGACAGAACGCGTCTCCTTCCTGAAACGGTATGATGGCTGCGTGGTCCCATGGTGTTTATACTTGCGTACTATTGTTTGTACAGATGAATGTGGTACCTTCAGGCGTTTAGAAATTGCTCCCAAGGATGAACCAGACTTGTGGAAGACTACAATTTTTTTCTGAGGTCATGGCTGATTTCTTTTGATTTTCCCATGATGTCAAGCAAAGAGGCACTGAGTTTGAAGGTAGGTCTTGAAATACATCCACAGGTACACCTCCAATTGACTCAAATTATGTCAATTAGCATATCAGAAGCTTCTAAAGCCATGACATCATTTTCTGGAATTTTCAAAGCTGTTAAAGGCACAGTCAACTTAGTGTATGTAAACTTCTGACCACCTGGAATTGTGATACAGTGAATTATAAGTTAAATAATCTGTCTGTGAAAAATTACTTGTGTCATGCACAAAGTAGATGTCCTAACCGACTTGCCAAAACTATAGTTAGTTAACAAGAAATTTGTGGAGTGGTTGAAAAACAAGTTTTAATTACTCCAACCTAAGTGCATGTAAACTAGTTTTAATTACTCCAACCTAAGTGCATGTAAACTTCCGACTTCAACTGTATATTTTTCTATTTGCCTCATGACTCCTGAATACTTTGTTGACTACGATCTTTCTTGACCCAACCGTGGGACAGACTATGTTTGTTCCCAGACGCGGGACTCTGAGTCTCTATTGGTTACACAGACGTTTGGCCTCCCATCCTATTCTTAACCACCTCTCGTCGGCTTTGTATTCATGTTACCCGATGAAATCGCTGTACAATATGATCTTGTTTCCATCTGACGCACATTCAGATGTCATAAATCAGCAGAGCTCTCCCTGTTCTATGCTGTGCATTGATTGTCCTGTCACAGGTTAGAGGTCATCATGGAGTGTTATACCTGAGGGTGCCACTGGAGGGCACCCTTATGTTTCTAGTGTCCAGGTGAGCCTGATTGGGTATATTGGGTTTACCTAGTTTAGGGCTATTTAGGTTCCTCTATGGAACTGGGCCGGTTGCTCAGGTCTCTTGTCTTGTTTTGTGTTGTGTTGTACTCATGTGCACTTGCTTTGTTGTTTTTCTTCCTGTGAATACTTCTGTTATGTTCTGTTAATTACTGATGTCCCCTTTAACGATGGAGCACCTTCGGTCATGCGCAGTGTTCTATGTTATTCTGGTACTAACTCGTTTGAGTAAATGTGAAGCTCCAGTTCAATTGCTTGTCTTCAGAGTCTTTCTTATTATATAAATAAGTACTAAGTGTTAAGACACTACAACTTCAGTAAACATTCTGGATTTGCCCTCACCTCTGCCTGCCGTGTTTCTCTGCACCTGGGTCTGAGTTCGTACTAGAGTTATTGTCACAGTTCACAGCTCCAATCCAGATGTGTTGGTCATTACTGAGACGTGGTTAAGGAAGAGTGTTTTGAACACTGATGTTAACCTTTCTGGTTGATAACCTTTTTCGGGCAAGACAGATCTTCCAAAGGTGGGGGAGTGGCAATCTTTACCAAGGATCACCTTCAATGCTCGGTTGTCTCCACCAAGTCTGTCCTCAAACAATTTGATTAGCTGGTTTTAAGTATTAAACTTTCAAATTGCTCTTTGTTGACTGTTGCTCGGTGCTATCGTCCTCCATCAGCACCGGCCTGTACCCTACCCGCCCTAAGCTCGCTCCTGGCCCCTTACACCAAGTCTGAATTTGTCTTGCTTGGTGACCTAAACTGGGACATGCTTAAACCACTTGACCAAGTGAAATGGGACTCCCTAAATCTTTATCAGATTGTTACCAATCAAACAAGGTATGACTCCAAAACACCCAGAAAAGGCTACTCTTCTTGATGTTATCCACACAAATAATCCTGATAGGTACCAGTCTGGTGTTTTCTGTAATGACCTTAGTGATCACTGTTTTACAGCCTGTGTTCATAATGGCTGCTCAGTGATATTCACTTGCTAAAAAAAATAAAAAATGAGCAAGCCTTCCTTCATGAACTGGCCTATGTAAATTGATGTAGAATCAGCGTCTGTCGAAGACGCTTGGATCTTCTTTTTTGATATTTTCAGTGGTATTGTTAACAAACATGCCTCCATAAAGAAAATGAAAATGAAAAACAGGTTTAGCCCCTGGTTCAACTGTGATCTTGCAGAGTTACTCCACCTCAAGAGTTTCATTTGGCAAAAGGCTCGGCACACGCAAACTCAGGCTGACTGGCTCTCGTTCAGGCAAATGATAAATAAGTGCACTCAGGCTATCCGGAAGGCCAAAGTTAGTTACTTTAAGGAGCAGTTCTCTCTCTGTGGGTCTAACCCCAAGAAGTTCTGGAAAACGGTTACAGACCTGGAGAATAAACCCTCCTCATCACAGCTGCCCATGTCCCTTAATGTTGATGCGGTTGTTACTGACAAGAAGCACATGGTTGAGCTCTTTAATCACCACTTCATGAAGTCAGGATTCCTATTTGACTCAGCCATGCCTCATTGCCCGTCCAACATTTCCTCATCTCCCAGCCCTTCTAATGCGACTATCCCCGATGCTTCTCCCTCTTTTTCCCCTGCCCCGCTACAAAGTTTCTCCCTGCAGGCAGTCACTGAGTCCAAGGTGCTAGAGGAGCTCCTGAAACCTGACCCCAAAAAAACATCTGGGTCAGATGGTTTAGACTCTTTCTTCTTTAAGGTTGCTGCCCCTATCATCGCCAAGCCTATCTCTGACCTTTTTAACCTGTCTCTCCTATAGGGGACGTTCCCATTGCTCGGAAGGCAGCCACAGTTCGTCCTTTATTTAAAGGGGGAGATCAAGCTGATCCTAACTGTTATAGGCCTATTTCTATTTTGCCCTGTTAATCAAAAGTGTTGGAAAAACGTGTCAATAATCAACTGACTGGCTTTCTTGATGTCTATTGTATTCTCTCTTGTATGCAATCTGGTTTCTGCTCCGGTTATGGATGTGTCACTGCAACCTTAAAGGTCCTCAATGATGTCACCACTGCCCTTGATTCTAAGCAATGTTGTGCTGTTATTTTTATTGACGGCTTTTGATGGCTTTGATAGGCTTTTGATACGGTAGACCATTCCATTCTTGTGGGAGTATTGGTGTCTCTGAGGGGTCTTTGGCCTGGTTTGCTAACTACCTCTCACAAAGACTGCAGTGTATAAAGTCAGAAAATCTGCTGTTTCAGCCACTGCCTGTCACCAAGGGAGTACCCCAAGGCTCAATCCTAGGCCCCACGCTCTTCTCAATTTACATCAACAACATAGTTCATGCAGTAGGAAGCTCTCTCATCCATTTATATGCAGATGATACAGTCTTATACTCAGCTGGCCCCTCCCTGGATTTTGGGTTAAATGCTCTACAACAAAGCTTTCTTTGTGTCCAACAAGCTTTTTCTACCCTTAACCTTGTTCCGAACACCTCCAAAACAAAGGTCATGTGGTTTGGTAAGAAGAATGCCCCTCTCCCCACAGGTGTGATTATTACCTCTGAGGGTTTAGAGCTTGAGGTAGTCACCTCCATACAAGTACTTGGGAGTATGGCTAGACGTTACACTGTCCTTCTCTCAGCACATATCAAAGCTGCAGGCTAAAGTTAAATCTAGACTTGGTTTCCTCTATCGTAATCGCTCCTCTTTCACCCCAGCTGCCAAACTAACCCTGATTCAGATGACCATCCTACCCATACTAGATTACGAAGACATGATTTATAGATCAGCAGGTAAGGGCGCTCTCGAGCGGCTAGATGTTCTTTACCATTCGGCCACCAGATTTGCCACCAATGCTCCTTATAGGACACATACTCCTCTGTAAACTGGTCATCTCTGTATACCCGTCGCAAGACCCACTGGTTGATGCTTATTTATAAAACCCTCTTAGGCCTCACTCCCCCCTATCTGAGATATCTACTGCAGCCCTTATCCTCCACATACAACACCCGTTCTGCCCGTCACATTCTGTTAAAGGTCCCCAAAGCAAACACATCCCTGGGTCGCTCGGTCTTTTCAGTTCGCTGCAGCTAGCGACTGGAACGAGCTGCAAGAAACACTCAAACTGGACAGTTTTATCTCAATCTCTTCATTCAAAGACTTAATCATGGACACTCTTACTGACAGTTGTGGCTGCTTTGCGTGTTGTATTGTTGTCTCTACCTTCTTGCCCTTTGCACTGTTGTCTGTGCCCAATAATGTTTGTACCACGTTTTGTGCTGCTACCATTTTGTTTGCTACCATGTTGTTGTCATGTTGTGTTGATACCATGCTGTGTTGTCATGTGTTGCAGCCTTGCTATGTTGTCTTAGGTCTCTCTTGTCGTGATGTGTGTTTTGTCCTATATTTATATGTTGCATGAGGTCTTTTGCCTTTTGGTAGGCCGTCATTGTAACTAAGAATTTGTTCTTAACTGACTTGCCTAGTTAAATAAAATAAATATATGGCAGGTTGCTGTAACAGGGAAAGAGTTTGACAGCTGTGTGTGCAGACCACATTTTAATTACTGTGCTTCCAAATATTATTTTAGAAATACTATTTTAAATAAAGTTCTAACAAATGTATGTATTTCAATATAGGTATTTTAGTACTTGAGAATTCAGAGGTCCATATGTAGTCATGACTAACTCTACAAAGCTACTGCTGTGTTCTCACAGGACTGGCATTGTTAGGAAAAATAGCTAACAATAGCACTTTTTTTTTTTAAATAGGACATTTTTTAAAAACAGTGAAACCTTAAATAAACCCTGTTACTGTGTTTACAACCGTACAGCCCTTTGAAGTGGAGACGTGGCCAGTATCTGGAAAGCTTTCTATGGTCTATTTGCTATTTGAGTAAGGTGATGGGTCTGGCTGAGGCTGGGTCTGGCTGAGGCTGGGTCTGGCTGAGTCTGGGTCTGGCTGAGTAGCCAAGGCAGTGTCTTGATGGGCCTTTAATAGTCTGTGGGTTCCTCTCTGTTTTCTCACTCACTTTGTCTGGCTTTTGCATTCTCTCTCTCTCTCTCTCTCTCTCTCTCTCTCTCTCTCTCTCTCTCTCTCTCTCTCTCTCTCTCTCTCTCTCTCTCTCTGTCTTTGTCTTTGTCTCTGTCTCTGTCTCTCTCTGTCTCTCTCTGTCTCTCTGTCTCTCTGTCTCTCTGTCTCTCTGTCTCTCTGTCTCTCAGGTCTGGAGGTCAGGCAGCGGTGCTTAGTGCCAGAGGGGGGGCTGTGTTGTCTGTCCTCAGAGCCCAGCATGGTGCTGCCTCCATACAAGGAGTGGAGATGACCAATCAGTACCTACTGCTCTTCTGCAGGTATCTGTTTTATATATTTAGAATGGTGTGGGCGTACCCCAAAAGCAGAATGGTGTGGGCGTACCCCAAAAACAGAATGGTGTGGGCGTACCCCAAAAGCAGAATGGTGTGGGCGTACCCCAAAAGCAGAATGGTGTGGGCGTACCCCAAAAGCAGAATGGTGTGGGCGTACCCCAAAAACAGAATGGTGTGGGCGTATACCGGTCATTAAAAATATTCATAGGTGTAGACAGCTGATTGGCCGGCTCAGGCAATGAGCCAACATGTCATGTAATATGTTTTTTTCTCTCTAATTTATGCTTTGGCCACAAATACGAGTAGGCCTTTAGGTATGAGTTAACACAATATAAACTTTTAAAAGGAAGATTTTCACTCGACAGTTACTTTAAGTGCAAGTATGCATCCCCTCCATTAAAGATAACCCTATGTTATGCATTACAACCCAGAATGCATAGCTCATAAGGCATTATATATGTGTGTGTGTGTATAATGCCTTATGAACAGAGTAGTCATAAGTGCTTCTGAAAAGTCTACCACGGCATCATAATCACATTATCATATTAGATGTTTTATTAAAGAAACAGACCATTGCTATTCATAGTGCACCTGCCTATGTTTATGCCTCCCTCCCTCATCCCTCCTCCCTCATCCCTTCCCTCCTCCCAGGTACCCTTACAAGCGGGACAGTGAGATCATTCATATTGAGCTGTACAGCACGGCCAGTTTCAAGTACGAGCGCTCCATCCTGGGCTGCAGCCAGGACGACATCTCCCAGGTCACCGTCAACCGGACGGGGACGCACGCCGTGGCCTTCTGCCCCTCCCCCCGCACCGGCATCACGCAGGTCGTGACATGGAACCTGGAGACAGAGGACCACAAACACATCGCCCGTTTCCCCGGGATACTGACTGCAGGTTAGTAAGAGCGGTTGGGTGGAGACTTACAGGCATTGGTTGCTCTCTTGGTTGACTGATTGGAAATCGGTTAGAATGTGGTGGAGTAGGAGACTGTTCAGAAAAGGCTTCAAGTTCATCCGGGCATTATCTTGCAGTGTTTGTGTCTAACGGTGGCGAGACTGCTGTGGATTCATAAAAAAAAGCCCAGGGAATAAACATACCACCATTTAATTCACATGACATGACCTATCAGTGAACTCCGAGACTAACATTGACATTGACAGACACAAACCGTTTACTTTTGATGCTAAATTGACATTGAGTTTTTCGTTCAGGAAAACCATTTCCTATTGGTCCTCTCCCCTCCCCCTGTCTGTAGGTGTGTGCTTGGAACTGCGGTTCTGTGTGGGCGTGTGCAGTGGGGAGAGGTACCCAAGGCTGTGGGACCTGTCCTCCAGGGTCAACGACCAGACCCTCACCTACAATGTCCACAAGGTGAAGAGGGACGGCACAGAAGAGGTCATCCTCATGGGGAAACGCCCACGGTAGGTCTTTATCAACAATCTTCAATTTACAGTACTATTATTATCTCAATAATATTAGGATTAATATTCTCTGTGCTATTTACTGTATTGTTTAAATAGTACTGATAATAGTATATTCAGACATTATTGGTTTCTTTTAACATCATCATTTCTTTTAACGTCATCTCAATAGGCTAAATTGCTATCCTCCTCCTCCTCCATATTCACTGTTCTATTTACACAGCATAGTTGAGAAGTGTACATACCCACTGGGGTTTTGCTCCTCCTGCCCAGCTCTTTCACATCATTGCCAGTTGAAGGAGATGAGACAAGGAGGAAGGAAGCCACTTTAGATTATTGAGATGCACCCTCATATGCATCTGCTTTGATGCCTTGCTCTTTCCTGGGTCTCTTCTCCCTCCGGTGACAGCTACGCGGTGTGCAAGTCCCTACGGCCTGGCACGGTACGGGTCTGGAACCTGGCCAGATCCAGGTTCTCAGGTCGACCTGTCAGAGTGGAGCACGGTCTCTATGGCAACACCGACGTGGCCTTGGCCCACGACCTGAAGCTGTACATCCTGACAGACAGAGGGACGGCCACCTTCACAGACACCCCCTCGCCCATATTCCAGGTCACCGGCTTCCCTACTTCATGTATCAGTTAGCCTGGGATCCATACTGAATCCACTCTGATCTACGCTGTTCTTTCACTTCACGGTGACACTTGAAGTCACCTCATGAGTTGACAGTAGCATACTTGTAGTGACATATGTGCATGTGACTGCTTATAGCAGGGTTCCCCAAATGGCGTGGTTTTATTTGGCCCCCCAAGTTTTCTGAGCAAAAAAAAAAACTATATATATATATATATATATATAGTGGGGAGAACAAGTATTTGATACACTGACGATTTTGCAGGTTTTCCTACTTACAAAGCATGTATAGGTCTGTAATTTTTATCATAGGTACACTTCAACTGTGAGAGACGGAATCTAAAACAAACATCCAGAAAATCACATTGTATGATTTTTAAGTAATTAATTTGCATTTTATTGCATGACATAAGTATTTGATACATCAGAAAAGCAGAAATTAATATTTGGTACAGAAACCTTTGTTTGCAATTACAGAGATCATACGTTTCCTGTAGTTCTTGACCAGGTTTGCACACACTGCAGCAGGGATTTTGGCCCACTCCTCCATACAGACCTTCTCCAGATCCTTCAGGTTTCGGGGCTGTCGCTGGGCAATACAGACTTTCAGCTCCCTCCAAAGATTTTCTATTGGGTTCAGATCTGGAGACTGGCTAGGCCCTCCAGGACCTTGAGATGCTTCTTACGAAGCCACTCCTTAGTTGCCCTGGCTGTGTGTTTTGGGTCGTTGTCATGCTGGAAGACCCAGCCACGATCCATCTTCAATGCTCTTACTGAGGAAGGAGGTTGTTGGCCAAGATCTCGCGATACATGGCCCCATCCATCCTCCCCTCAATACGGTGCAGTCGTCCTGTCCCCTTTGCAGAAAAGCATCCCCAAAGAATGATGTTTCCACCTCCATGCTTCACGGTTGGGATGGTGTTCTTGGGGATGTACACATCCTTCTTCTTCCTCCAAACACGGCGAGTGGAGTTTAGACCAAAAAACTATATTTTTGTCTCATCAGACCACATGACCTTCTCCCATTCCTCCTCTGGATCATCCAGATGGTCATTGGTAAACTTCAGACGGGCCTGGACATGTGCTGGCTTGAGCAGGGGGACCTTGCGTGCGCTGCAGGATTTTAATCCATGACGGCGTAGTGTGTTACTAATGGTTTTCTTTGAGACTGTGGTCCCAGCTCTCTTCAGGTCATGGACCAGGTCCTGCCGTGTAGTTCTGGGCTGATCCCTCACCTTCCTCATGATCATTGATGCCCCACGAGGTGAGATCTTACATGGAGCCCCAGACCGAGGATGATTGACCGTCATCTTGACCTTCTTCCATTTTCTAATAATTGCGCCAACAGTTGTTGCCTTCTCACCAAGCTGCTTGCCTATTGTCCTATAGCCCATCCCATCCTTGTGCAGGTCTAAAATTGTATCCCTGATGTCCTTACACAGCTGTCTGGTCTTGGCCATTGTGGAGAGGTTGGAGTCTGTTTGATTGAGTGTGTGGACAGGTGTCTTATATACAGGTAACGAGTTCAAACAGGTGCAGTTAAAACAGGTAATGAGTGGAGAACAGGAGGGATTCTTAAATAAAAACTAACAGGTCAGTGAGAGCCGGAATTCTTACTGGTTGGTAGGTGATCAAATACTTATATCATACAATAAAATGCAAATTAATTACTTAAAAATCATACAATGTGATTTTGTGGATTTTTGTTTTAGATTCCGTCTCTCACAGTTGAAGTGTACCTATGATAAAAAATTACAGACCTCTACATGCTTTGTAAATAGGAAAACCTGCAAAATCGGCAGTGTATCAAATACTTGTTCTCCCCACTGTATATATTTATTGTTGGACATAATAGACTGAAAACACTAAGAAATCAGCTCCCAAATTATTTTAATTTAAGAAATCTGTTCCCAAGTATTCCCATGCATAAGAGAGAAACGTGATCGTATACAAATGTAATCAAGATTTGAAATTATTATGTTTTAGTCAAACATTAAATCTGTTTGGGCTTCAATTTGCCGTCTACAAATGATTTGTAATCATGTTCCGGCCCCCCGTCCATCCGCTCTAGAAAAAAAACGGCCCGCGTCTGAATCTAGTTGATGATCCCTGGTCTATAGGTTTTAGCCCGGGTCTCCTACAAGCAACAAGACTGTGTTAGCCCACTGAGCTAAACGCCTAGTCATTCATCTTCTGTTTCACTTGACACCGTAGACTCTACTGGTCTATGACCTGATCAAGAGAAGCTACGTGAGGAGACAGTCTGGTCTCTACATCGTCCCCTGTCCCCGACACGAATACAGGCTTCTGGAGGGGCAGCTACTTCTGGGTCTGTCTGAGACGAGGTGAGAGCGATTTGGTTACTTGAAACAAGCACCAGCTAACTTAGTCCACTACCTGAAACACCACACCCCAAATAAAGTCCCTCTGTGCCAGTTACTCCAGATAAATAATACCTTCTAGCGTCCTAATTGTCTCATAGCTTAGCGTTGTTGTGTTCATTGTTGCCCCTAATACATTTTGCCTCATTGTCATGAACTGCTTTTGGGATGTGGAAGGCTAGAGCTTTTTCATTGTCCAGACCCTGTTTCATTTGGACTGTTGGGAGGTACAGGGATCATGACCTGTTTTATTTGGGACTGTGGGGAGGTACAGGGATCATGACTTGTTTCATTTGGACTGTTGGGAGGTACAGGGATCATGACTTGTTTCATTTGGACTGTTAGGAGGTACAGGGATCATGACTTGTTTCATTTGGACTGTTGGGAGGTACAGGGATCATGACTTGTTTCATTTGGACTGTTAGGAGGTACAGGGATCATGACTTGTTTCATTTGGACTGTTGGGAGGTACAGGGATCATGACTTGTTTAATTTGGACTGTTGGGAGGTACAGGGATCATGACTTGTTTCATTTGGACTGTTGGGAGGTACAGGGATCATGACTTGTTTCATTTGGACTGTTAGGAGGTACAGGGATCATGACTTGTTTCATTTGGACTGTTGGGATCACGACTTGTTTCATTTGGACTGTTGGGAGGTACAGGGATCATGACTTGTTTCATTTGGACTGTTGGGGGGTACAGGAACCATCTGATTTTGTGGGACCTGGAGTCTGGGTATATCAAAGGGAGGATGAAAGCATCCCACACAGAGTTTCTCCTGTCCAGCAACACCGTCAGAGACAGACAGTCCCAGATACCACCAAATGAGACCCCAGGTAACAATACCAGAGACCAATACCAGAAAAGTTGTGCACGGGGATCTAGCTAAGCTATTTGACTACTATTTGGTGACTATTTCCTCCAGCTCTAGTGATGCCCTGGGACAGGCGGACAGAGAGCCACTCTGCTAAGTGTAGGAGGCTGGAGAAGGAGGATCAGAGGGAGAAGGAGGAGCAGCGCAGTCTAGACAGGGAGAAATACAACTCCATAGACCAGTACCTTCTCAGTGGGGACCAACAGGTAAAATGTTTGTTTGTGTTGTGATGCGATGTATCTTCATTCCCCTGATCCCCTCACTACCAGGTGGTGGTGTGCTCCTATTTCTCCCACCACCTCAACGTTTTCAGCGTGGGCTCCCAGGACCACCTCCACACCCTGGAGGATAGGACGTCCCTGCTGATCCTCCACACCGCCGCCCTCACACACCCCGGGGGACACCTGGTGCTGGCCAACTACAGCCAAGCTCAGCATATACCTTACCTCACCCTCTGGGACCTTCAGAAAGGCACGGTATGTACACTCTTAGAGGAAAGGGTTCATCAGCTGTCCCCATAGGAGAACCCTTTTTATTCTAGGTAGAACCCTTTTGAGTTCCGTGTTTAACCATCTGTGGAAAGGGTTGTACGTGGAACCAAAAAGGGTTCTTCAACGGGTTCTAGAGATAACATTTTCTTCTGAGTGTACAGCATAAAGCCAGATTCAAATAGCTTTATTGTCCATCTGGGATCAGTGACAACACTATTTTACAGTACACTGGCTAAATTATTTGACGCCCCCAATTATTGTATTTTTTACACTTGTGAAAGGTGAGGAAAAGATTGAAGAACGAGCCAGGAGTCTGTTGTGTGGCAATCACAGATGATGCCAGCAGAGTCGCCTTTGGGATCAGCGGATGTAACAAGTAATACGTTTCAAAATGACACGTCACTCATAACATCTCCGAGTCATTTAAGTTCCATATCTAAACATATGGTCTGTCACAATGAGAAGGCTCATGCCTTTATGGTCTGTCACAATGAGAAGGCTCATGCCTTTATGGTCTGTCACAATGAGAAGGCTCATGCCTTTATGGTCTGTCACAATGAGAAGGCTCATGCCTTTATGGTCTGTCACAATGAGAAGGCTCATGCTTACCTCTTCTCCTGATTAGGCTTAAAGTGTGGGATCCCTTCAGGAGGAATCACAAGACTATCTCTGGCTACGCCAGCCTGAGACTAGGAGGATCCAACCAGCTTTATATCACTGAGGGAGGAGCCAAAGCCATTCTACTAGCAGGTAGAGGACAGAGATCACTTTAGATTTGCAGCTATCTTTCCCTTTTATAGAAAAGTGAGATAATTAGGTTTCTCTGTGCACAAAGATATTGGCAACCTTGCACAAGTCACTATTTCTTCTCAAAATAGATGTGAAAAAACAACATGGTTTTCAAATATGCACAGGACTCAAAACAAATATTTAAACTCACTTCAAAGTAAAAAATGATCTGGACTAAATTATCCCAAAGTCAGATACATTTGGCTGGAGGAAAGTCATCCTCGACAAGTGTAATTGATCCTACTTGTGGTAAGTTGCAGGTGCCATTCAACCAGTTTTGAAAAGTGCAACGGTGCCACTATATTTGAGCGCATCGATAAGGGATAGTGGTGAGTGGAACAGGGTGTTCACAAACAACTGATAGAAGAATGTGTGTTTACACTCAAGTGAAAGTAGAGTGACAATTCATGCTGTTTTATTCACACAGGTGAGCTGAGCCTATGGGACTTGGAGGCCTGCAACGTCCTCTCTGTCCTTTCCCCAGATGCCCACGTCCAGTGTCTGACCCTCCTTGGAGGAGACAACAGTAGCACCCTACTGTTGGGCCTTAGCCACAGCCCCGCCCTCGTCGCAGTCAGGCTGACGTCACAGGGGGTCGCCGTGGCAACCGGCTCCAGGGACGAAGACGTGTTCTCGGAGTCCAGTAGTAGCGAGGATGAAGACGAAAAGGACAGTCAGACACATGTAGGACTTGAGTAGAGTTTGTTCAGGAACTTCATGTTATGAGTATTTGGAGATATCCTGACTTACCGAGACACTTCAGCCTTCGAACAGGATGACCTGATAAGTAGAATGTGAAGTGTGTATATATATATATATATTTTAAAAAAGACAAGGATTGGTGATATAAAATAAATGCTACATGCTATTACACTAGTTTGACAAAGTATGTAGAATGTCAACACAAACATGAAATACCATTCTGACGGTGCCCCCAATCATCATCATCATCATTATATAGCAAAGCAAAGTGCTGCACCTGAGGATGGTCAGTTGAAAATGAAATCATAAAATAACCTAAAAATGTGAAGTATCGTGTCAAATCCCAGCTCAGGTAAGTACTTCACATAAGGCTGAAACAGAGCAATCTACCCCTCCATCTGCCATACAAATAAAAATGTAGCACAATGAACAATTTAGCCCCATCTGGTAGTGACCAAATCAATGAATCGAGACTTGTTGATTTGGAACATATTTATTTTTTTAAACTGCATAAGAAATGAAACTTACTGAATTGAAAGAAAGGGGGCGAACATAATGCATTCATTTTCACAAAAAAAGAGGACATCATTCAGGTACATTACATCAAGTCAAAATGGCCAGTAAGCCAAAATATGCTTTTTGAGTTACTTTAATTCCATTCTGCCAAGTGTTGAGTAACACGATAGAACCCAGTAGATGGCAGCTTTAGGCTTCTTAAAGTCAACATCTGGCTTCCCAGAATAACCTTTAGGCTTCAGTGTGGGTCCACCAGTATGGTAACAGCACCAGTTCAGTATTGGTCAAATCCTTTATTCTAGAGTAGGCGCTGCAGGACAAAAAAGTGTTTCGATTGTGCTCTCAAAACTTCACAACATTTAGTCATACCTTGAATGACTTACTTTGACAAACTCAACCCTCAGTTCGGCAATGTTCCCGAGAGGAAAGAGAGGACATGTCACAACTACCTGGACCTCCTGTCCTTTTTGTTCTTATCCAGGCTTTTGTCCATAGTCTTTTCGTTGTCCCCTCTGCACTTGGGACAGAACCACTTCCCCTTGGGTTTGTAGGTGAGCCCCACGCAGGAGAAGTGGAACCACTCGATGGGGCACGCGTCGTTATCGCAGCCAATCATCTCGCCGTAGGACACCTGCTCACACAGGCAGTAGGTGGGCTCGTTGGGGTCGATGGTGAATTCCACAGGCGAGGCGCCTCGCTCCTGCTTGGCCTTGCGCTTCTTCTTCTTGGCAGACTTTGACCTCTTCTCCCGCGGCTGCAGGGGCAGTTCGTCCGCCGGGTCATCCATCACCGTTCCGTTCCCTGAGGCGTGGTTGGCGTCGCGGCTCTCGCTGTTGCGCTGACGTCTCGGCCGGCGGGCGGAGGAGCGCTCCGCAGGCGTGGACACCGCCGCCTCCTGAACGGAACCGGAGCGCCGCTCGGTGACGACCCGCTCCCGCTCGCTGGCCTCGCTGGGCTCCTGGAGACAGAGGGAGTGGGAGTCCATCTGGCGGGAACGGTTCTCTACCAGCTCAGTCATCTGGGTGACCACATGGATCTTCTCGTCACCCAGCTCCTGGCTGCTGATGAGGGCCCGCTGCAGCTGGATCTGAAGCCTCTTACGCTGTGCCGCGTCCCGCTCTCCCTGGTAGCGCTCATAGACATCGTCGACCTCCTTCAGGACCTCTGCAAAGCACACACAATGACAAGAGTTCAATGTTAGGATGGGTGTCTAATGCAATTGTGGAGTTACTATTGAGTTGAGAAATTTGCATTGGGAATTACAATCCTATCCGACGCTGTGTCAGTCAGAGGAAACTTTTACATACTCAGTGATGTTCCTGGTAGGAACAGGGGGCAAATGCATTACAAATTTCCCTTTTGTGCACCATTGTATGCATATTTTATTGTTGCTGAAAACTGTAGGAGCACTGAAATCAGCTGATGTCAATCTGACAAACGAGTAATAAGATGGAAGATATTAGAATTTATAGATTCCTTACTACTTCCGCATTGGTTTATATTCAGGAAGTGATGACACTTTCTGCCTGATCAGGGGTCGTCACTAGTTGCCACAAAGTCATAAACCCCGCCTGTTTCTACATTGGTCTTGAAAACCTAACCACGCTGCTAACATTTATGCCTAACCTTAAATACTAAAAAGCGAATTTGAGTTATGAATTTGTACGATATTGACAATGGTAACTAGTGACAGCCCTGGTCAGGGGGTTGTCCCTCTGCTTGCTAAGTGGATCACACACACACACGACTACAACAACACTTGGGGCGTACAACTGTCAGACGAAGTAACGTTACTGGCACAACAAAAAAAAATGAGACATTTTTTCAGCTCGTAAATGAGACATTTTCATCACCGGCGGATTGCAACCACGACCATCCGTTTAACTAAGCTGAGTTAACGTTACTCCGAATATAACATTTGCTAGCGAGCAACACCGTCGACCAAAAACAAACAAGTCAACATCCCTTGCATAGTAAACATTAAAAATATACAAAAAACGCATGCAAATGAAAAGAAAAGGTTTGACCAACTCTTGGGTAAGCCGCTAAACGACACAAATAAACACCCCGTCTTGCCAAGATGGCTGATCTGTGGTTATCAATCTCATTGCTATCGAGGCAACTCGGACCTCACTTCGGAGACGTTGTTTATGGATAACAAATTGAAGGCATACATAACTACTCGATGGAAGAACCAAACGTTATATTTCAGAAAGAAAAGGGGGTGGGGGGTGGGGGGGGGGAGTTTAATACTAGCTAGCTAATGTTAGCTAGTTGCTAATGTATGGAGTATTAACATCAGCTAGTTACTGTAGCTGTCTAAAGTGACTCCGGCACTGGTCAATACAACACACTCTTTTTATACGATTTTATCGTCATAACTCTTAAATAAAACCACCAAAAACAACGAAAGGATAAACAATACCTTGATACTTTGAGTCAATTTCTCGTAGCAGAGAGACGTTTCTTTGTATATCCAAAGGCAGGGATTCAACACATTCCAAATAATCTTCCACATAGCTGACGAGTTGCGACTTTTCTACGTTTGGGTAATGATTATGACCTAACATTGTTCCACCGATGCATCGAGACAAAAAAACATGTACATAGATTTGAGATGATAAAAAAAAAAAAAAAAAAATGTATCTAGCTAGTATGGTTTGTAATGGGCAGTTCCATCCGCAAGGCGAACTGCAGCACTTCACTTCAAACAAAACTGCACCCACTGCGCATGAGCGAGTATATTCCTTTTATGGCAATGCATCGCATTTTCACATTTTTTTACTTGACGGGATGGGCCATTCATATTTCTAGCTTTTGGATTGGCTGTGAGCATGTTTCATTTGACGTGATGGGCCATCCATATTTCTAGCTTTTGGATTGGCTGTGAAACATTTTTACTTGACGGGATAGGCCATTCATATTTCTAGCTTTTGGATTGGCTGTGAACATTTTTTTACTTGACGGGATGGGCCATTCATATTTCTAGCGTTTGGATTGGCTGTGAACAAGACACTGATTTGTCGCCACAGTGTTTTAGGCTGCAATGTTACGTTTGTCAACAACTGTTGTCACCGATTTAACCACTAGATAGAGCTATAGGCTTACTCTATCCAGCTACAACGGGTAGTTTGAAACGTAAACAAATCATCTGTGGCGACAAATGAAGGATATAATCCTAACTATTTTCCTAACATTAACCTCATGCTCCAAACCTGCTATGTTAGTTTTCATAATCTGCCACGTCAATTCGCCCAACCTGCCACGTTATTTATGATAATCTGTCCGTTAATTATCCTAACCTGCTATGTAAACGAAATATCTGTGGCAACAAATCACCAATAAAACCACATTTGTATTATGAACTTTTCCCGAGAAAGTAAGCCATTAATTTACATTTTATTAGGATCCCCATCAGCTGTTGCGAAAGCAGCAGCTACTTTTACTGGGGTACACATGAAACATGACACAACACAGAACATTAATAGACAAGAACAGCTCAAGGACAGAACAACATACATTTTAAAATGGCACACACAGTCTACATATCAATACATACACACAAAATATCTAGGTCCAATAGGGGAGAGGCGTTGTGCCTTCAGGTGTTGCTTTATTTGTTTATGAAACCAGGTTTGTTGTTTATTTGAGCAATATGAGATGGAAGGAAGTTCCATGTAATAATGGCTCTGTATAATACTGTATGGTTTATAGAATTTGTTCTGTATTTGGGGACTGTGAAAAGACCCCTGGTGGCATGTCTGGTGGGCTAAGTGTGTGTGTCAGAGCTGTGTGTATATTGACTATGCAAACAATTTGGAATTTTCAACACATTAATGTTTCTTATACAAAGAGGAAGTGACGCAGTCAGTCTCTACTCAACTCTTAGCGAAGAGAGACTGGCGTGCAAAGCATTTATATTATCCCTCTGATTACAATGAAGAGCAAGACGTGCCTTTTTGTTCTAGGCCAGCTGCAACTTAACTAGGTCTTTCTTTGCTGCACTTGACCACATGACTAGACAATAACCAAGCTAAGACTAAACAAGAGGCTGTAGGACTTGACCACATGACTAGACAATAGACAAACTAAGACTAAACTAGAGGCTGTAGGACTTGACCACATGACTAGACAATAGACAAACTAAGACTAAACTAGAGGCTGTAGGACTTGACCACATGACTAGACAATAGACAAACTAAGACTAAACAAGAGGCTGTAGGACTTGACCACATGACTAGACAATAGACAAACTAAGACTAAACAAGAGGCTGTAGGACTTGACCACATGACTAGACAATAACCAAACTAAGACTAAACTAGAGGCTACAGGACTTTGCTTTTTGTGGAGTGTGGTGTCCAAAAAGGAGAGCATCTCTTTATTACAGACAGACCTCTCCCCATCTCTTTATTACAGACAGACCTCTCCCCATCTCTTTATTACAGACAGACCTCTCCCCATCTCTTCATTACAGACAGACCTCTCCCCATCTCTTTATTACAGACAGACCTCTCCCCATCTCTTTATTACAGACAGACCTCTCCCCATCTCTTCATTACAGACAGACCTCTCCCCATCTCTTTATTACAGACAGACCTCTCCCCATCTCTTTATTACAGACAGACCTCTCCCCATCTCTTTATTACAGACAGACCTCTCCCCATCTCTTCATTACAGACAGACCTCTCCCCATCTCTTTATTACAGACAGACCTCTCCCCATCTCTTTATTACAGACAGACCTCTCCCCATCTCTTTATTACAGACAGACCTCTCCCCATCTCTTTATTACAGACAGACCTCTCCCCATCTCTTTATTACAGACAGACCTCTCCCCATCTCTATATTACAGACAGACCTCTCCCCATCTCTTTATTACAGACAGACCTCTCCCCATCTCTTCATTACAGACAGACCTCTCCCCATCTCTTTATTACAGACAGACCTCTCCCCATCTCTTTATTACAGACAGACCTCTCCCCATCTCTTCATTACAGACAGACCTCTCCCCATCTCTTCATTACGGACAGACCTCTCCCCATCTCTTTATTACAGACAGACCTCTCCCCATCTCTTTATTACAGACAGACCTCTCCCCATCTCTTTATTACAGACAGACCTCTCCCCATCTCTTTATTACAGACAGACCTCTCCCCATCTCTTTATTACAGACAGACCTCTTCCCATCTCTTTATTACAGACAGACCTCTCCCCATCTCTTTATTACAGACAGACCTCTCCCCATCTCTTTATTACAGACAGACCTCTTCCCATCTCTTTATTACAGACAGACCTCTCCCCATCTCTTTATTACAGACAGACCTCTCCCCATCTCTTTATTACAGACAGACCTCTCCCCATCTCTTTATTACAGACAGATCTCTCCCCATCTCTTTATTACAGACAGACCTCTCCCCATCTCTTTATTACAGACAGACCTCTCCCCATCTCTTTATTACAGACAGACCTCTCCCCATCTCTTTATTACAGACAGACCTCTCCCCATCTCTTCATTACAGACAGACCTCTCCCCATCTCTTTATTACAGACAGACCTCTCCCCATCTCTTTATTACAGACAGACCTCTCCCCATCTCTTCATTACAGACAGACCTCTCCCCATCTCTTTATTACAGACAGACCTCTCCCCATCTCTTTATTACAGACAGACCTCTCCCCATCTCTTTATTACAGACAGACCTCTCCCCATCTCTTCATTACAGACAGACCTCTCCCCATCTCTTTATTACAGACAGACCTCTCCCCATCTCTTTATTACAGACAGACCTCTCCCCATCTCTTTATTACAGACAGACCTCTCCCCATCTCTTTATTACAGACAGACCTCTCCCCATCTCTTTATTACAGACAGACCTCTCCCCATCTCTATATTACAGACAGACCTCTCCCCATCTCTTTATTACAGACAGACCTCTCCCCATCTCTTCATTACAGACAGACCTCTCCCCATCTCTTTATTACAGACAGACCTCTCCCCATCTCTTTATTACAGACAGACCTCTCCCCATCTCTTCATTACAGACAGACCTCTCCCCATCTCTTCATTACGGACAGACCTCTCCCCATCTCTTTATTACAGACAGACCTCTCCCCATCTCTTTATTACAGACAGACCTCTCCCCATCTCTTTATTACAGACAGACCTCTCCCCATCTCTTTATTACAGACAGACCTCTCCCCATCTCTTTATTACAGACAGACCTCTTCCCATCTCTTTATTACAGACAGACCTCTCCCCATCTCTTTATTACAGACAGACCTCTCCCCATCTCTTTATTACAGACAGACCTCTCCCCATCTCTTTATTACAGACAGATCTCTCCCCATCTCTTTATTACAGACAGACCTCTCCCCATCTCTTTATTACAGACAGACCTCTCCCCATCTCTATATTACAGACAGACCTCTCCCCATCTCTTTATTACAGACAGACCTCTCCCCATCTCTTTATTACAGACAGACCTCTTCCCATCTCTTTATTACAGACAGACCTCTCCCCATCTCTTTATTACAGACAGACCTCTCCCCATCTCTTTATTACAGACAGACCTCTCCCCATCTCTTTATTACAGACAGATCTCTCCCCATCTCTTTATTACAGACAGACCTCTCCCCATCTCTTTATTACAGACAGACCTCTCCCCATCTCTATATTACAGACAGACCTCTCCCCATCTCTTTATTACAGACAGACCTCTCCCCTTCTCTTTATTACAGACAGACCTCTCCCCATCTCTTTATTACAGACAGACCTCTCCCCATCTCTTTATTACAGACAGATCTCTCCCCATCTCTTTATTACAGACAGATCTCTCCTCATCTCTTCATTACGGACAGACCTCTCCCCATCTCTTTATTACAGACAGATCTCTCCCCATCTCTTTATTACAGACAGATCTCTCCCCATCTCTATATTATGGACAGACCTCTCCCCATCTCTTTATTACAGACAGACCTCTCCCCATCGCTTTATTACAGACAGACCTCTCCCCATCTCTTTATTACAGACAGACCTCTCCCCATCTCTTTATTACAGACAGACCTCTCCCCATCTCTTTATTACAGACAGATCTCTCCCCATCTCTTTATTACAGACAGATCTCTCCTCATCTCTTCATTACGGACAGACCTCTCCCCATCTCTTTATTACAGACAGATCTCTCCCCATCTCTTTATTACAGACAGATCTCTCCCCATCTCTATATTATGGACAGACCTCTCCCCATCTCTTTATTACAGACAGACCTCTCCCCATCTCTTTATTACAGACAGACCTCTCCCCATCTCTTTATTACAGACAGACCTCTCCCCATCTCTTTATTACAGACAGACCTCTCCCCATCTCTTTATTACAGACAGACCTCTCCCCATCTCTTTATTACAGACAGACCTCTCCCCATCTCTCTATTACAGACAGACCTCTCCCCATCTCTTTATTACAGACAGACCTCTCCCCATCTCTTTATTACAGACAGACCTCTCCCCATCTCTTTATTACAGACAGACCTCTCCCCATCTCTTTATTACAGACAGACCTCTCCCCATCTCTTTATTACAGACAGACCTCTCCCCATCTCTTTATTACAGACAGACCTCTCCCCATCTCTTTATTACAGACAGATCTCTCCCCATCTCTTTATTACAGACAGATCTCTCCCCATCTCTATATTATGGACAGACCTCTCCCCATCTCTTTATTACAGACAGACCTCTCCCCATCTCTTTATTACAGACAGACCTCTCCCCATCTCTTTATTACAGACAGACCTCTCCCCATCTCTTTATTACAGACAGACCTCTCCCCATCTCTTTATTACAGACAGACCTCTCCCCATCTCTTTATTACAGACAGACCTCTCCCCATCTCTCTATTACAGACAGACCTCTCCCCATCTCTTTATTACAGACAGACCTCTCCCCATCTCTTTATTACAGACAGACCTCTCCCCATCTCTTTATTACAGACAGACCTCTCCCCATCTCTTTATTACAGACAGACCTCTCCCCTTCTCTTTATTACAGACAGACCTCTCCCCTTCTCTTCATTACGGACAGACCTCTCCCCTTCTCTTTATTACAGACAGACCTCTCCCCATCTCTTTATTACAGACAGACCTCTCCCCATCTCTATATTACAGACAGACCTCTCCCCTTCTCTTTATTACAGACAGACCTCTCCCCTTCTCTTTATTACAGACAGACCTCTCCTCATCTCTATATTACAGACAGACCTCTCCCCATCTCTTTATTACAGACAGACCTCTCCCCATCTCTTTATTACAGACAGACCTCTCCCCATCTCTTTATTACAGACAGACCTCTCCCCATCTCTCTATTACAGACAGACCTCTCCCCATCTCTTTATTACAGACAGACCTCTCCCCATCTCTTTATTACAGACAGACCTCTCCCCATCTCTTTATTACAGACAGACCTCTCCCCATCTCTTTATTACAGACAGACCTCTCCCCTTCTCTTTATTACAGACAGACCTCTCCCCTTCTCTTCATTACGGACAGACCTCTCCCCTTCTCTTTATTACAGACAGACCTCTCCCCATCTCTTTATTACAGACAGACCTCTCCCCATCTCTATATTACAGACAGACCTCTCCCCTTCTCTTTATTACAGACAGACCTCTCCCCTTCTCTTTATTACAGACAGACCTCTCCTCATCTCTATATTACAGACAGACCTCTCCCCATCTCTTTATTACAGACAGACCTCTCCCCTTCTCTTTATTACAGACAGACCTCTCCCCATCTCTATATTACAGACAGACCTCTCCTCATCTCTTTATTACAGACAGACCTCTCCCCATCTCTTCATTACGGACAGACCTCTCCCCATCTCTATATTACAGACAGACCTCTCCCCATCTCTTCATTACGGACAGACCTCTCCCCATCTCTATATTACAGACAGACCTCTCCCCATCTCTTCATTACGGACAGACCTCTCCCCATCTCTTTATTACAGACAGACCTCTCCCCATCTCTATATTACAGACAGACCTCTCCTCATCTCTTTATTACAGACAGACCTCTCCCCATCTCTTTATTACAGACAGACCTCTCCCCATCTCTTCATTACGGACAGACCTCTCCCCATCTCTTTATTACAGACAGACCTCTCCTCATCTCTTTATTACAGACAGACCTCTCCCCTTCTCTTTATTACAGACAGACCTCTCCCCATCTCTTTATTACAGACAGACCTCTCCCCATCTCTTTATTACAGACAGACCTCTCCCCATCTCTTTATTACAGACAGACCTCTCCTCATCTCTTTATTACAGACAGACCTCTCCCCATCTCTTTATTACAGACAGACCTCTCCCCATCTCTATATTACAGACAGACCTCTCCTCATCTCTTTATTACAGACAGACCTCTCCTCATCTCTTTATTACAGACAGACCTCTCCCCTTCTCTTTATTACAGACAGACCTCTCCCCTTCTCTTTATTACAGACAGATCTCTCCCCATCTCTTTATTACAGACAGACCTCTCCCCATCTCTATATTACAGACAGACCTCTCCTCATCTCTTTATTACGGACAGACCTCTCCCCATCTCTTTATTACAGACAGACCTCTCCCCATCTCTATATTACAGACAGACCTCTCCTCATCTCTTTATTACAGACAGACCTCTCCCCTTCTCTTTATTACAGACAGACCTCTCCCCATCTCTTTATTACAGACAGACCTCTCCCCATCTCTATATTACAGACAGACCTCTCCTCATCTCTTTATTACAGACAGACCTCTCCCCATCTCTATATTACAGACAGACCTCTCCTCATCTCTTTATTACAGACAGACCTCTCCCCATCTCTTTATTACAGACAGACCTCTCCCCATCTCTTTATTACAGACAGACCTCTCCCCATCTCTTTATTACAGACAGACCTCTCCCCTTCTCTTTATTACAGACAGACCTCTCCCCATCTCTTTATTACAGACAGACCTCTCCCCTTCTCTTTATTACAGACAGACCTCTCCCCTTCTCTTTATTACAGACAGACCTCTCCCCATCTCTTTATTACAGACAGACCTCTCCCCATCTCTTTATTACAGACAGACCTCTCCCCATCTCTTTATTACAGACAGACCTCTCTCCATCTCTTTATTAGGGACAGACCTCTCCCCATCTCTTTATTACAGACAGACCTCTCCCCATCTCTTTATTACAGACAGACCTCTCCCCATCTCTTTATTACAGACAGACCTCTCCCCATCTCTTTATTACAGACAGACCTCTCCCCATCTCTTTATTACAGACAGACCTCTCCCCATCTCTTCATTACAGACAGACCTCTCCCCATCTCTTTATTACAGACAGACCTCTCCCCTTCTCTTTATTACAGACAGACCTCTCCCCATCTCTTTATTACAGACAGACCTCTCCCCTTCTCTTTATTACAGACAGATCTCTCCCCTTCTCTTTATTACAGACAGACCTCTCCCCATCTCTTTATTACAGACAGACCTCTCCCCATCTCTTTATTACAGACAGACCTCTCCCCATCTCTATATTACAGACAGACCTCTCCTCATCTCTTTATTACAGACAGACCTCTCCCCATCTCTATATTACAGACAGACCTCTCCCCATCTCTATATTACAGACAGACCTCTCCTCATCTCTTTATTACAGACAGACCTCTCCCCATCTCTATATTACAGACAGACCTCTCCCCATCTCTATATTACAGACAGACCTCTCCTCATCTCTTTATTACAGACAGACCTCTCCCCATCTCTTCATTACGGACAGACCTCTCCCCATCTCTATATTACAGACAGACCTCTCCCCATCTCTTCATTACGGACAGACCTCTCCCCATCTCTATATTACAGACAGACCTCTCCCCATCTCTTCATTACGGACAGACCTCTCCCCATCTCTTTATTACAGACAGACCTCTCCCCATCTCTATATTACAGACAGACCTCTCCTCATCTCTTTATTACAGACAGACCTCTCCCCATCTCTTTATTACAGACAGACCTCTCCCCATCTCTTCATTACGGACAGACCTCTCCCCATCTCTTTATTACAGACAGACCTCTCCTCATCTCTTTATTACAGACAGACCTCTCCCCTTCTCTTTATTACAGACAGACCTCTCCCCATCTCTTTATTACAGACAGACCTCTCCCCATCTCTTTATTACAGACAGACCTCTCCCCATCTCTTTATTACAGACAGACCTCTCCTCATCTCTTTATTACAGACAGACCTCTCCCCATCTCTTTATTACAGACAGACCTCTCCCCATCTCTATATTACAGACAGACCTCTCCTCATCTCTTTATTACAGACAGACCTCTCCTCATCTCTTTATTACAGACAGACCTCTCCCCTTCTCTTTATTACAGACAGACCTCTCCCCTTCTCTTTATTACAGACAGATCTCTCCCCATCTCTTTATTACAGACAGACCTCTCCCCATCTCTATATTACAGACAGACCTCTCCTCATCTCTTTATTACGGACAGACCTCTCCCCATCTCTTTATTACAGACAGACCTCTCCCCTTCTCTTTATTACAGACAGACCTCTCCCCATCTCTTTATTACAGACAGACCTCTCCCCTTCTCTTTATTACAGACAGACCTCTCCCCTTCTCTTTATTACAGACAGACCTCTCCCCATCTCTTTATTACAGACAGACCTCTCCCCATCTCTTTATTACAGACAGACCTCTCCCCATCTCTTTATTACAGACAGACCTCTCTCCATCTCTTTATTAGGGACAGACCTCTCCCCATCTCTTTATTACAGACAGACCTCTCCCCATCTCTTTATTACAGACAGACCTCTCCCCATCTCTTTATTACAGACAGACCTCTCCCCATCTCTTTATTACAGACAGACCTCTCCCCATCTCTTTATTACAGACAGACCTCTCCCCATCTCTTCATTACAGACAGACCTCTCCCCATCTCTTTATTACAGACAGACCTCTCCCCTTCTCTTTATTACAGACAGACCTCTCCCCATCTCTTTATTACAGACAGACCTCTCCCCTTCTCTTTATTACAGACAGATCTCTCCCCTTCTCTTTATTACAGACAGACCTCTCCCCATCTCTTTATTACAGACAGACCTCTCCCCATCTCTTTATTACAGACAGACCTCTCCCCATCTCTTTATTATGGACAGACCTCTCCCCATCTTTACAACCATTGAATCTATGTTTTGACCATGACAGTTTACAATCTAAGGTAACGCCAAGTCATTTAGTCCCCTCAACTTGTTCAACAGCCTAAACTAGAGGCTTACCAGATTCAGCTGAGATCTATAGCTTTGGGAATGATTTGTACCAAATACAATGCTCTTAGTTTTAGAGATGTTCAGGACCAGTTTATTTTATTGGCAAACCATTCCAAAACAGACTGTAACTACTTGTTTAGGGTTTCAGTGACTTCATTAGCGGTGGTTACTGACACGTATGTGGTTGAATCATCAGCATACATGGACACACAGGTTTTTGTTTAATGCCAGTGGCAGGTCCTTGGTAAAAAAAAATAGAAAAGAGTAGAGGGCCTTGAGAGCTGCCCTGCCGGATGCCACACCCTGCATGTGTGACATAGGAGAAGCTTCAATTAAAGAAAGCCCTCTGAGTTCTAATAGATAGATAGATCTGAATTGTGGATTCAGAGCTATCTAAAAAAAAAAAAAAAAAAAAAAAAAAAAAAAAAAAAAAATTGTCAATAATATCAAAGGCTACACTGAAATATTTGTGTTTCTTTAACCCTAATTTTACCAGGTAAGTTGACAGAGAACACATTCTCATTTACAGCAACAACCTGGGGAGAGGAATAAACCAATTGGAAGCTGATTAGGTGCCTGTGATGGTATGAGCGCCAGATTGGGAATTTAGCCAGGACACCAGGGTTAACACTACTACAATAAGTGCCAATGCGATCTTTAGTGACCACACAGAGTCAGGACACCCATTTAACGTTCCATCCAAAAGACAGCACCCTACACAGGGCAATGTCCCCAATCACTGCCCTGGGAAATTGGGCTATTTTTTTTTTTAGACCAGAGGAAAGAGTGCTTCCTACTGGCCCTCCAACACCACTTCCAGCAGCATCTGGTCTTCCATCCAGGGACTAACTAGGACCAACCCTGCTTAGCTTTAGAAGCCAGCCAGCAGTGGGATGCAGGGCTGTAACAGTACAGCTCCCGCAATCGTTTTATTATAAACTTATTTCAACCAATCATCAGTAATTTGTGTCAGTGCAGTACATGTGGAGTGCCCTTCTCTATAAGCATGCTGAAATACTGTTGTAAATTTGTTTACAGAGAAGTGACATTGTATTTGGTGAAATGGGTTCTAAGCTGACATAAGGAAAATGGTCATAGTGTAACAAACAGTATTGCTTCCGCCCCTACCTGGGCTTGAACCAGGGACTCGCTGCACACATAGACAACGGCCACCCTCGAAGCATCGTTACACATCGCTCCACAAAAGCCACGGCCCTTCCAGAGCAAGGGGAACAACTACTTCAAGGTCTCAGAGCGAGTGACGTCACCGATTGAAACGCTATTAGCACGCACCACCGGTTAACTAGCTTGCCATTTCACATCGGTTACAATAGCATGGATCATTTAGCTATCAAAACCCCTTTAGGTATCAAAACATTTATATAAAAAAATATTTGATAAAATATTGAATTGGGCCTTTACTACTATAGCCCATAGAAACGCATTGAATAACACATTCAGAAATGGCAAAAAAGACAGTAAAAAATGTATCATAAGAAATAAGGTTTTGAAGTGTCTGTCCTATATAGGAGATATAACAAAGCTCAGGAAGCACAAAACAACCTCCATACTTCCGTTCCCTTTTAAACTGGTACCGAGTCTGTGACACCTGTGGGGTAATACTATATAGAGTATTGTGTTCGTGAGAGTACCATCTTTCCATAGAGTGGTCATGTTCAATATGCGGAGGCACAGGTTAGTCGAGGTAATTGTGGTAATGTGTACATGTAGGTAGCGGTAAAGTGACTATGCATAGATAATAAACAGAGATGGCTGGAGTCATTGGCAATTTTTAAGGCCTTCCTCTGACACCGCCTGGTATAGAGGTCCTGGATGGCAGGAAGCTTGGCCGTAAGCACTACCCTCTGTAGTGCCTTGCAGTCGGAAGCCGAGCAGTTGCCATACCAGGCAGTTGCCTGACCAGTGATGGGGTGAAATATGTTTTTTAAAATCTATATATATATATATATATATATATATATAAATGTCCATTGAAATAACATGAAATTGATCAGAAATACAGTGTAGACATTGTTAATGTTGTAAATGACTATTGTAGCTGGAAACGGCTGACTTTTAATGGAATATCTACATAGGAGTACAGAGGTCCATTATCAGCAACCATGTTCCAATGGCACGTTGTGTTAGCTAATCCAAGTTTATCATTTTAAAAGGCTCATTAGAAAATACTTTTGCAATTATGTTAGCACAGCTGAAAACTGTTGTTCTGATTAAAGAAGCAATAGACTAGTTGAGTATCTGGAGCATCAGCATTTGTAGGTTCGATTACAGGCTCAAAATGTCCAGAAACAAAGTTATTTCACGCTGTGTACTACTCCCTTCACAGAACAGCGCAAACTGGCACTAACCAGAATAGAAAGAGAAGTGGGAGGCCCCAGTGCACAACTGAGCAAGAGGACAAGTACATTAGAGTGTCTAGTTTTAGAAACAGACGCCTCACAAGTCCTCAACTGGCAGCTTCATTAAATAGTACCCACAAAACACCAGTCTCAACGTCAACAATGAAGAGGCGACTCCGGGATGCTGGCATTCTAGGCAGAGTTCCTCTGTCCAGTGTCTGTGTTCTTTTGCCCAACTTAATCTTTTCATTTTATTGGCCAGTCTGAGATATGGCTTTTTCTTTGCAACTCTGCCTAGAAGGTCAGCATCCCAGAGTCGCCTCTTCACTGTTGACGTTGAGACTGGTGTTTTTGCGGTGTACTTTTTAATGAATCTGCCAGTTGAGGATTAAAATGTTTTAATACCTAAAGGGGTCCTAAAATTCTAAATCAAATAGCTAAATGATCCATGGTATAACCATCTTAAAACAATTCCATATGTCAGTTTAGAACCCGTTTCAGAAAATACAATGTCACCACTCTGTAAACAAATTGACAACAGACTTTCAGCCTGCTAATTAGAGAAGGGAACTCAACATGTACTGAACTGACACAAATGACTGATGATTGGTTGAAATAAATTGATAATAAGAAGATTGTGGGAGCTGTACTGTTAGATTTCAGTGAAGCCTTCGATATTATTGACCATAACCTGTTGTTGAAAAAAACACGTTTTATGGCTTTTCAACCCCCGCCATATTGTGGATTCAGGGCTATCTATCTAATAGAACTCAGAGGGTTTCCTTTTTAATGGAAGTTTCCCTAATGTCAAACATGAAGGGTGTGGTATCCCGCAGGACAGCTCTCAAGGCCAAGTCATGCATTCTAAGAGCAAGTCAAGTCCAGTCACAAGGTTTCAAGTTTCAAGTCAAGTAAAAAACAAATATCAAAAATCTATACATGCAACCACTTGTTCTACTACAAATCTTTGTCTATTTATTGAGGCTACCAGACAGTTATTTTCATTATTTTGTCTACAACACATTTTTATTAGCCTATGTAATAGTAAAATAGGGACCTTGTAGATGTCCTGTGCATTGATTCAGCTGAAGGCAAGGCAGGTTGACGTGCTCAGAGTGTCGATTTATTTACAGGTCTTGGTGTTCCAATGGGGAAAGCACCATATCATACAAAACATGCATGTAGATTCACCAAATATACATAGGCAATAGCCCCAAAAGAAATAGCCTCTGTATCAGGCCTAACCTGTCCTATCTGAACGGACACAGGTGGAGGACAAGACCATAGAACCTCCCCTTGAGAAATCACATCTAATCTAACAGGAGCTTAAACAGGTAGGCCTGCATAAGAACCTGGCCCTCAGGACCATACAATTAGCCTACTCAATTGGCAATTACAACCAATAACCTGGTTCTACAATGTAAAAAGCATGTTCCATTGTTACATTGTTGCATTCGTCTTAATCAGACGTAACAGTTATGAATGATATTTCAACACAATGAATAGATGGAACAATCGTTTTCTCTTATCCAACGTTCTTCTGACTCCAAAAACGCGGAGCGCAGGCTACGTAGCCTATGCGCTCCTATTTCAGACAACAAAAATGACAGATATCACAGACACACGGAACTCCGACATAAACCGTGAAATATGAACAAAGGAACCCATACATTGAATTAAATAAACAGAACTTCTGAGTCTTGAAAACGTTCATGTGCACTATAAACATCGCTCCCACTCAGAGCATGGTAAGAAATAGTTGGCTATAAAATTAAAATGTATCGAAGACCTATCAAACATGAAACAGAAGTAGCTACGTGTTGCTATAAACGGTACTGGGATGGAATGATGAAACGCTAGCAATTGTTGTAGTATTAGATCGAATATAGATTTACCACATAGGGCCTATGCATTTAAACGTGTGAAAGCAACAGCGAACATTTAAACAATATTTTTTTTTTAAAGGAGTCTCTACTGGCGGGAGCCGGGCCTACCGTGCAACTTCGCCACCGTATTAATACATTTAAATAACACATTTCAAATGCACGCTTCATGAGTAACTGATCAATGTCAAGCAATTGTTACATGTCAATCGAACAGTAATGCTAGTAATTGTTGCTCCGTTGCTGGGGAGTTTGCGGAGTATTCGTGATCAGCACATTTTTTTGGAGCTGCATATTTTTTTTAATGGCAATCAAGGGCGCAACTTTGGTTTTAGAAGTGAGGGGATATAATATATACATATAATTTTCCCCAGTTGGATAAACACTCCAAATAGCCTACCCGACCGCTCGGGGCGTCCGCAAGGTCCTAAAGCACAACATTACCTAATTTTGTATCACATTCCAACGATATAACTGAGGGGGACAAAAATAATATTTCAGAATGTGGGGGACATGTCCCCCCTGTCCCCAGTGAAAGTTGCGCCCCTGATGGAAATCCTCTCTCCCTACAATTTGACGCATGCGTTGCACCGGATACCATCTGTACAGCAAATCATCAATCTGTTCGCTAGCTCACCCAGCCTGTGTTGATTGACAGTTTGCTGGTCAAATCAGAGTGCCGAGAGTGTGTTTCGTTTCACTCGCCAATCTGTTGCAATTATTTTTTTGCAAAGGCGATGCTGCGGATACTGTCTCTGGTTGTGTGTAGAGTAATCCGGTAGATTCTTGTGCCACAAAATACGTGACAAAACATTACAAACACTGACAATTTCAAGTCATCAATCTCAAATCAAAGTCGAGTTTTCAGACTCCAAGTCGAAGTCAAGTCTCAAGTTATTTTTATTTTCTATCAAGTCGAGTCTCAAATCATCAAATTCGTAACTTGAGTCAGTCCAGTCGGAGTCATGTGACTCGAGTCCACAACTGCTATTTTAAGCCCTTTCCTGGGTAGCTTCTCAAGAGTACTTTTAACTCGTTATTAGATTTTACTCCTGTGTTCCACCTGCAAAATAGTTAATCACTGGACTTTTCTGGTATAATGCTTTTTAAAGAGAGTTGTATAAAAAATGATTGCCATTCACAGTGTAGCAGCACCCAAAATGCTCATTTCCTTAACTTCCATTCACATTATCATACAAAAGATTTGGGTTTGTCCAGTCAAAATGTAGCATATCATATGTGTGTGTGTGTGTGTGTGTGTGTGTGTGTGTGTGTGTGTGTATGTGTGTGTGTGTGTGTGTGTAATAGTGAGTTCTGCCGAGGCACATTAAAACACTTGATATCATCGTGTGACCATTTTCAGCACACCCTGTGTGTTTTTATCACCTCTCTTCCTCATAGCCCAGAGAACAAGATATACAAGTTCTGACAGGAAACAACAACAAGCTAAATCCCTCCCTCTCAATTCAATTCATAGGGCTTTATTGGCATGGGAAACATATGTTTACATTGGCAAAGCAAGTGAAATAGATAATAAACAAAAGTGAAATAAACAATAAAAAAATCAACAAGTAAACATTACACGCACAAAAGTTTTAAAGGAATAGAGACATTTCAAATGTCATATTAGGGTTATGTACAGTGTTATAATGATGGGAAATAGTTAAAGTACAAAAGGGGAAAATAGAGAAAAATATGGGTCGTATTTACAATGGTGTTTGTTATTCAATGGTTGCCCTTTTCTTGTGTCACACATCTTGCTGCTGTGATGGCACACTGTGGTATTTCACCCAATTGATATGGGAGTTTATCAAAATGTGATTTGTTTTCAAATTCTTTGTGGGTCTGTGTAATCTGAGGGGAAAAAATGTGTGTAAAAGGGTCATACATTTGGCAGGAGGTTAGGAAGTGCAGCTCAGATTCCACCTCGTTTTGTGGGCAGTGTGCACATAGCCTGTCAATCTTGAGAGCCAAGTCTGCCTACGGAAGGTGGCAGGTCACAGTGCTCAGGTATTCTGCCACTGTGTACTCTCTGGTTTTAGAATTGAACAGCTCTTTTCGGGATATTGTTAATTCCAGGGTATTGGCCTAATTCTGCTCTGCATGCATTATTTGGTGTTTTACGTTGTACACAGAGGATTTTGTTTTTGCAGAATTCTGCATGCAGAGTCTCAATTTGGTGTTTGTCCCATTTTGTTAGTTCTTGGTTGGTGAGTGGACCCCAGAGCTCACAACAAGAAAGGGCAATAGGTTCTATAAAATATTCAAGTATTTTTAGCCAGATCCAAATTGGGATGTTGAATTTTATGTTCCTTTTGATGGTGTAGAAGACCCTTTTTGCCTTGTCTCTCAGATCGTTCACTGCTTTGTGGAAGTTTCCTTTAGTGCTGCTGCTTAGGCCAAGGTAAGTATAGTTGTTGTGTGCTCTAAATTTATGGTGTCTAGATGGAATTTGAATTTGTGGTCCAGGCAACTGCACCTTTTGCAAACACCATTATTTTTTTCTTACAGAGATTTACTGTCAGGGCCCAGGTCTGACACAATCTGTGCAGAAGATCTAGATGCTGCTGTAGGCCCCCCTTGGTTGGGGACAGGCGCACCAGATCATCAGCAAACAGTAGACATTTGACTTCAGATTCTAGTTGGGTGAGGCCAGGTGCTGCAGACTGTCCTATTGCCCAATTCGTTGATGTACAGTGCATTCGGTAAGTATTCAGACCCCTTGACTTTTTTTCACATTTTGTTACGTTACAGCCTTATTCTGAAATGGATAAAATAGTTTTTCCCCTCATCAATCTACACACAATACCCAATAATGATAAAGCAAAAACAGGTTGAGAATTTTTTGCTAATGTTTTCCAAATAAAAAAACGTAAATATCACATTTACATCAGTATTCAGACCCTTTACTCAGTACTTGAAGCACCTTTGGCAGTGAATACAGCCTCAAGTCTTCTTGGGTATGACACTACAAGCTTGGCACACCTGTATTTGGGGAGTTTCTCCCATTCTTATCTGCAGATCCTCTCAAGCTCTTTCAGGTTGGATGGGGAGCGTCGCTGCACAGCTATTTTCAGGTCTCTCCAGAGATGTTCGATGGGGTTCAAATCCGGGCTCTGGCTGGGCCACTCAAGAACATTCAGAGACTTGTCCCAAAGCCATTTCTGCTTTGTCTTGGCTATGTGCTTAGGGTTGTTGTCCTGTTTGAATGTGAACTTTCGTCCCAGTCTGAGGTCCTCAGCATTTTGGAGCAGGTTTTCATTAAGGATCTATCTGAACTTTACTCCGTTCATCTTTCCTTCGATCCTGACTAGTCTCCCAGTCCCTGCAGCTGAAAAACATCCCCACAGCATGATGCTGCCACCACCATGCATCACCGTAAGGATGGTGCCAGGTTTTCTCCAGACGTTCAGACGTTCAGCATTCAGGCCAAAGAGTTTAATCTTGGTTTTATCAGATCAGAGAATCTTGTTTCTCATGGTCTGAGAGTCCTTTAGGTGCTTTTTGGCAAACTCCAAGTGGGCTGTCATGTGCCTTTTATTCAGGAGTAGCTTCCGTCTGGCCATTGATTGGTGGAGTGCTGCAGAGATGGTGGTCCTTCTGGAAGCTACAGAGGAACTCTGGAGCTCAGTCAGAGTGACCGACAAAGCATGATAAGACATTGACTTTGATTTGTTTCATTTGTTTGTCAATTAGGGTGTGCAGAGTGACAACGTGGTCTGTCATACGGTAATTTGGTAAAAAGCTAATTTGACATTTGCTTAGAATTTTCCAAAGGTTGCTGATGACGCATATAGAACTGTAGTCATTTGGGATAAAATTTGTCTCCACATTTGTGGATTGAGGTGATCAGTCCTTAGTTCCAAATATTGGGGGAAGATGCCAGAGCTGAGGATGATGTTAAAGACTTTATGTATAGCGAATTGGATATTGTGGTCTGCATATTTTATCATTTCATTTGGTGTACCATCAACACCACAGGCCTTTTTGTGTTGAAGGGTTTGTATTTGCAGTGTATTTGTAATGTATTTCAATGTATTGCACAATTCAGTGAGTTCTGGAATCCAGTTTGTTCTGGAATCCAGTGGGTTCTAGTAGTTTTTAATAGCTGATTCTAATATTTGTAATTGATCAAGTATATGTTTTTGCTGTTTGTTCTTTGTTATAGAGCCAAAAAGATTGGAGAATTTGTTTATCCATACATCTCTATTTCGGATAGATAACTCTTTGTGTCCTGGTTTGTTTAGTGTGTTCTATGGATTCTTCAATTACGTTGAGCTGATTTCTGAGGTGCTGTCCCTTTTTTTTGACACAATAGTGTATTTATGTGTTGTTTAAGTGATTCACTTTAGCGAAGGCTCTGGTTTTCTGGGTTTTGGTTGGATTGGTTTCTCAATGTAACGATTCTCGTCCTCTTCTTCTGACGAGGAGTAGCAAGGATCGGACCAAAATGCAACGTGGTATGTATCCATAATGATTTAATGAATACAAAATACAAAAGAACAAGAGAATCAAAATGAAAACCGAAACAGACCCGAATGGTGCAAACACTGAAACGGAAAAATAAACACCCACAACTCAAAAGTGAAACCAGGCTACCTACAGTGCCTTGTGAAAGTATTCGGCCCCCTTGAACTTTGCGACCTTTTGCCACATTTCAGGCTTCAAACATAAAGATATAAAACTGTATTTTTTTGTGAAGAATCAACAACAAGTGGGACACAATCATGAAGTGGAACGACATTTATTGGATATTTCAAACTTTTTTAACAAATCAAAAACTGAAAAATTGGGCGTGCAAAATTATTCAGCCCCCTTAAGTTAATACTTTGTAGCGCCACCTTTTGCTGCGATTACAGCTGTAAGTCGCTTGGGGTATGTCTCTATCAGTTTTGCACATCGAGAGACTGACATTTTTTCCCATTCCTCCTTGCAAAACAGCTCGAGCTCAGTGAGGTTGGATGGAGAGCATTTGTGAACAGCAGTTTTCAGTTCTTTCCACAGATTCTCGATTGGATTCAGGTCTGGACTTTGACTTGGCCATTCTAACACCTGGATATGTTTATTTTTGAACCATTCCATTGTAGATTTTGCTTTATGTTTTGGATCATTGTCTTGTTGGAAGACAAATCTCCGTCCCAGTCTCAGGTCTTTTGCAGACTCCATCAGGTTTTCTTCCAGAATGGTCCTGTATTTGGCTCCATCCATCTTCCCATCAATTTTAACCATCTTCCCTGTCCCTGCTGAAGAAAAGCAGGCCCAAACCATGATGCTGCCACCACCATGTTTGACAGTGGGGATGGTGTGTTCAGGGTGATGAGCTGTGTTGCCTTTACGCCAAACATAACGTTTTGCATTGTTGCCAAAAAGTTCAATTTTGGTTTCATCTGACCAGAGCACCTTCCTCCACATGTTTGGTGTGTCTCCCAGGTGGCTTGTGGCAAACTTTAAACAACACTTTTTATGGATATCTTTAAGAAATGGCTTTCTTCTTGCCACTCTTCTATAAAGGCCAGATTTGTGCAATATACGATTGTTGTCCTATGGACAGAGTCTCCCACCTCAGCTGTAGATCTCTGCAGTTCATCCAGAGTGATCATGGGCCTCTTGGCTGCATCTCTGATCAGTCTTCTCCTTGTATGAGCTGAAAGTTTAGAGGGACGGCCAGGTCTTGGTAGATTTGCAGTGGTCTGATACTCCTTCCATTTCAATATTATCGCTTGCACAATGCTCCTTGGGATGTTTAAAGCTTGGGAAATCTTTTTGTATCCAAATCCGGCTTTAAACTTCTTCACAACAGTATCTCGGACCTGCCTGGTGTGTTCCTTGTTCTTCATGATGCTCTCTGCGCTTTTAACGGACCTCTGAGACTATCACAGTGCAGGTGCATTTATACGGAGACTTGATTACACACAGGTGGATTGTATTTATCATCATTAGTCATTTTGGTCAACATTGGATCATTCAGAGATCCTCACTGAACTTCTGGAGAGAGTTTGCTGCACTGAAAGTAAAGGGGCTGAATAATTTTGCACGCCCAATTTTTCAGTTTTTGATTTGTTAAAAAAGTTTGAAATATCCAATAAATGTCGTTCCACCTCATGATTGTGTCCCACTTGTTTTTGATTCTTCACAAAAAAATACAGTTTTATATCTTTATGTTTGAAGCCTGTTATGTGGCAAAAGGTCGCAAAGTTCAAGGGGGCCGAATACTTTCGCAAGGCACTGTAAGTATGATTCTCAATCAGGGACAACGATTGACAGTTACCTCTGATTGAGAACCATACCAGGCCGAACACAGAAAATCCCAAATTATAGAAAAAATAACATAGACAACCCACCCAACTCACGCCCTGACCATACTAAAACAAAGACATAACAAAGGAACTAAGGTCAGAACGTGACACTCAATATCTTTCTTAGGTTTTTGGATTCTTCATCAAACCGTTTGTCAATGTTTTTAATTTTCTTAGGTTGTCTGCTCTACATTTTTAGATTTGGTAGAGAAGTTGAAAGGTCAAATATACTATTTAGACTTTCTACTGCCAAGTTTACATACACCTTCACTATTACAGTGAAATGTTTTGTCCAAGAAGTTATCCAAATTGGATTTAATTTGTAGTTGCCTAATTGTTTTCTTGGTAGTTTTCTGCACTACTTTCTCTCCCCCCTCCCTCTCTCTCTCTCTCTCTCTCTCTCTCTCTCTCTCTCTCTGTCTGTCTGTCTGTCTGTCTGTCTGTCTGTCTGTCTGTCTGTCTGTCTCTCTCCCCCCCCCTCTCTGTCTGTCTGTCTGTCTGTCTGTCTGTCTGTCTGTCTGTCTGTCTGTCTGTCTGTCTGTCTGTCTCTCTCTCTCTCTCTCTCTCTCTCTGTGTCTCTCTCACTGTGTGTGTGTGTGTGTGTGTGTGTGTGTGTGTGTGTGTGTGTGTGTGTGTGTGTGTGTGTGTGCGCGCGCGCGCGCGTGTGTGTGTGTGCATGCCATTTAGAGGTGTGACTTATTTCCTGTTTTTTTTTGTCACATGATTTTGACCCCAGCAGCTGTAAAACTCAAGACCATTGCATGATCTGTGGTTGAGACTTTCCAAACCTAATGCCTATTGAAGTCCCCAAAATTATAGATTTGTTTCTGTCTAACATAATCTTCATCAAAACACGAGACAATGACAGTCTGTTCTTATCACAATTAAAATAAATAGGTATAATATTAGCCCAAGTTTCGTTTTCTTACTTTCTGCTTCATATCCTATTCCTACTGTATCAGTTTGATCACTGTTATCTGGGATCCTTGGGACGTCCCTCCCCTAACCCTAACCCTAAATGTAACCCCTACCCGAACCCTTACCATTTTACATTTCAACTTCAATTGGAGTAGGGACGTCCCATGGTTTCCGGTTAGCACGGACCCCATCAGTTTATTGAGCAATATCTACCTCAACCTCAACGCTCGTGGTCTGACTGTGCAGTGACTGAGGAATAGTTCCAACTTCCTCGAACTTGTTGGTTTAGTTTCGTTTCCTTCGTATAACGCAGCTGCTGATCGACACATTTCTCCATTTTGCTGGAGTCGTTTGTCTTGCTAGCCTACATCTCCGGGATAAAGAGTCTGGGTCAGACACATTGTAGGCTATTATATTGGTTTGAAAATCGAATAATAGAATCAGTCAAAATGAAGAAGGTACTTCTGTTCGTGTTTATACTCTGCGCTATTGTCTCAGGTAAGTTCCCCCTGATTTTCCTAAATAGAATAGATTTGTTGGTCAATCTGCTACTCATCTCAAACGGAATGTTTTCAGGTTAAAAAAAACTTCAATATTCCCCAAAATGTAATGATATGGAGTTGAGATATTTTTGATGATGTAAGAAGGGATCCACCTATTTTTCTGTTTCAGAGGTTGAAAAAGCTTTATTTTCTCTGATGTTAAATTCCCTGCAAATCAATAACCATGTGTTATTTCTGATCATTATATTACATAGCCTATTTATTTCCATATATTTTTCCATATTCCATACCCCTAATCACGTTACGGAGTAGTAGCCTATGTGTTTTGTTTTCCACGAGTTAGTTGAAGAATGGTCATGTGAGTTTCGATTTGTTGTCTAATAAATCATTATGAAATGTTCATTCTGATGAGCTTTTTAATTTTTTTTTTTTTAATTCATTCTGATGATCGTTCTGTTACGGCCGCGTTAGGACAGAGCTTTCACAGAAGGTAAAACAAATAAAAATAAAAATATTATATTTATATAATAATACATATGGGGGAGGGACAGAATTAGTTTTCATGCATTCTGGTATGATGTTAGCTAAATATTTATTCGTTTTTATCAACTTTATCGTTCATCTTTTATTATTTGATATGCTAAATATATACCACGTTCATGTTGTAGTTGGAACTCGGAAATGTCCGACTTGCTAGCTGGTTGAACGCGGCACGTGTTTAACTATAACCAGTTACAGTTTCCGAGTATTTAATAGTTCCGAATACAAAGCGAACGCGCTATATATTTAGCCAATTAAATAAGAAAAGGTGAACGATAAAGTTGATTTAAACGAATGCATGTATGGCCAACATCATACCAGAATGCATGAATACTAATTATGTCCCTGCCCCAAATGTATTATAGCACGTGAATGCGGCATTACGTCGAGGTTGTTGTTGCAGCCTACACGGAAGGCATTGAAATATTTTATTCTGCACTTCCGGATAAACCCACACCAAGTTGCAGGTTTCATGTTTCAGACTACATGCTTAGAAAAAATTATTCCAAAAGGGTTACTCAGCTGTCCTCATGGTAGAACCCTTTTGGCTTCGAGATAGAACCCTCTGTGGAAAGGGTTCTACAAAGAACCCCAAAAGGTTCTACCTGCAACCAAAAAGGTGATACCTAGAACCAAAAAAGGTTATTCAAAGGGTTATCCCATGGGGACAGCTGAAGAACCTGTTTAGGTTCTAGAAAGCAAGATTTTTTTTAAAGATTGTAGACACATGTATTTTAGGGCAGGGTTCATGGACTAAAGCCAACACCTAATTCTCCAAATCAAGATTTGAAAAAGTTACTTCACCATTCATCCCGGTTTATGGGAATCCTCAATTCAAATGATTTGATTTACATCTAATGATGATGCTGGAGAATATCTAATTAGCAAACAAGATTAAAGTTTAACTATTGGTTCTTTCTCCCCCTGAAGCGCTGGCATCTGCTCAAGAGGATACCAAAAGATCCAAACCATCTGCAACTGTCTTCCCCCCCTCTGAGTTTGGCACCACGTCCAACACTGCCACTACCACAACCTCTACTACAACTACGACTGCATTACCCACCACAGAATCCCAGACTAATACCACCACAGCAGCTCCTACTACAACACTTACACCCACTACGACTGCATCCAACACCACCACAGCTGCCCCCACAACAGCCAATACCACCACAGCTGCCCCCACAACAGCCAATACCACCACAGCTGCCCCCACAACAGCCAATGCCACCACAGCTGCCCCCACAACAGCCAATGCCACCACAGCTGCCCCCACAACAGCCAATGCCACAACAGCCAATGCCACCACAACAGCACATGTTCCCACCACTACTGCCACTCCAAAACCGCAGCCCACCCCTCCTGCTAACCTGACCGTGGGAAACTACACTCTCAAGTCGGAGAAGGGTCTGTGTCTGATGGCCCAGCTGGCCCTGCAGATCAGAGTGGAAGACACTGGAAAGGTACAGCACCGTGTGAGCCTCATGACAAACACATTGGCTGATTATTTTAACGGTCAAATTGGGTCCAACTAAGACTTACCGAAAGTGCGTTGCCCATGAGAGTGCATCAGTACGTACGAGGTTTACAAAACAGGGGAAAAATTCCCTGTGTCACCCAAGTTATTACATGTTTATCACATGTATTGAGCCACTGAGTTACCAACTCTTTCAGTTGATGTTTTGTAGATCCAGGATATTTTTTTTTTTACCATCCTCCATCTTATTGACACGTGGTAGGCCATAAGCCACCTCTGTGTTTTAATCTTCTGTTTCCTCAACATTACGTCATTGCGTGTGTATGACGTGTGTACGTACAACTAATGTCATCTGTTCATTTTCCAGACAGGAGTATTCATCGTTCAACCAGCGAAGACAATTGTTAAAGGGGGTTGTGAGAAATCCACGGCCAACTTAACCCTCACGTTCAAGGAGGGCTTCATCACCTTCATGTTTAATAAGGTAAGAAAGGCTTCGATACTCCTATCATCACTACCCACTGAGAAAAAGAACAACCACCCCATGGGTATTATTCATTAGGCACCAAACAGAAGAAAAATGTACTGAAACAGAGAGAACTGAACCTGAACTTGTCCAATAAGAATCGTTCATTTTTTTTTCGCTTTCTGTTGGAACATTTTTTTTTTTTTTTGCTACTGTGAGCCTTATTGAATATGACCCGTGTTTACAACATGTATAGACATTAGCCTGCAGTTTGTTGACCGTTTATTACTTTTATGGAGATCTATAATGATTAATCAAACACTGTTTGTAAAATGTTGAATAATGGTTATTTGTGTATGGGGAAACAAGACATGCATGAAAATGAGGTTATTCTACATGTGTCAGTGTTTTTTATTTTTAAGTATTGGATCAAAGGGCCAGGAGGTTTTCCTTGCATTGGGACCCGGACCTGGACAAACTCCGGGCCCTATATCTCTATATGCCACATGTGTTCCCAAGTTTTTCCTAGTCAGGTCACATGGTCCTGACCTTAGATAAAGCTCACCTTGTCACCATCACTTTGACATCCTGTGTATCAAGCTCCACGGTAACTATCCTGGGCTGTATCAAAACCGTCCGTGATCGGGTGTCCCATAGGGAGCTACACAATAAGCATTTCACTGTAAGGTCTACCTGTTGTATTCGGGCTCATGTGACAAATACAATTTGATTTGATTTGAATTGGCCCAGCGTCGTCCTGGTTAGGGGAGGGTTTGGCCGGTGTAGGCCGTCATTGTAAATAAGAATTTGTTCTTAAACTGACTTGCCTAGATTAAATAAAAGGTTAAATAAAACATGTACAAATTAATCTACACAGTTATGATCAATTGGTAAATTGTTTGACTGTGTTCAAAAGGGAACATTGGCTTGTAAAGGGGAAGTAGGGTGGCAGAAGACATATTTCTGCATCCTGTTAGGGAAACTCTAGCAACCTTCTGTGGGAAAAAGTGATGAATTAGTGGACTGGGTTAGATTGCAACGTTGTAATTTTTCTAGCTACTGTCTAGTGGTACTGTGAAATCATGATATTGTCATATTGTTTTAGCGGTGATGTTACTAGGAGGGTCATAAAATATATTATGGTAGATTAAACATTTGCTTTACTGCCATTGTGACGCAATACAAAGCTTTTGATTAGGTGATTCCGTGTGTGTGTGTGCGTGTGTGTGTGCGTGCGTGTATGCGTGTGTGTGTGTGTGTGCGTGTGTGTGTGTGTGTGTGTGTGAAAAAATTAATCTTTCTCTTGTCTTTTTCAGAACACCACCCAAAACGCTGTCTATGTCGACACGGTTTCTTTCTCTCTTTCCTACCCGTTAACATCTGGAGGTAATGTTACATGCCGTCTGGGCACAGAGATTCTTATTCCAACCTGTCTGTCAGTGCAGTGGATCACACATTATAGAACGATGAACGTGTTAACCCCAGCCAGTGTTATTCATGCAGTAAATGTGTTCTCCACCAAAAGTTCCTGTTTGTGGTTGACACTTTGGACTTTTTCATAGACCCACATCAGTTGCTCGTTTGCATTGATATGTCAGTCTCTGGAAAGAGATTGTGTAATATAAGGGTAAATATTAACACGGCTTTGCTTAACAACCAACCACCAACACATCTACAGATGTAGGATCTTCATTTGATCACTCTTTTTTAGTTACTGATCATTTTCCTGCATGCAGGAAAATGCAAACTTGTAGTGTATTTGAGTTTTAAAAGTGCTTCTACCGTTTGTAATTTCCACTATGAAATCTCATACTTGATTTGCCCTAAAGAAAAATGTACCAACCCCTACAGAAAATGTCCATGAATTATAATCCACATAAGAATTCACATTTCCTGTTGCTGCAGGATTATTTTCCTGCTGAAGCAAACACAGGCTCAAATTAAGATCCTACATCTGTATGTGTGTCTGCGTCATATGACTGAAACAAGGCCTTATCTTTGAATAGGGAATTTACAGTAGTGCACCTGTTCCCAGAATAAACAAACACCGTTTAATGCCATGTAGACTAACAAGTTTTATTGTTTTTTCACCAACACCTCCCTGTGGTCGGAGACAAAAAAACGATACATTTGTGATGGTGACGTTTGATTGGTGTTTGTTTTTATGCTGCAGACAACGGCAAAATGTCTCCACCTTACGTCGCCAAAAATGGGTCACTGGATCTCTTCCTCGCTAAGGTTGGCCACTCCTACTCCTGCAAGAGCGAATCAGTTTTCATGGGAAAAGGGCTCTATCTGGACATCACCCAGGACAGGATACAGGCCTTCAACATCACCAAGGAGTGGGACTTCGGCACATGTATGTATCCCATTTGCATTGCAATGTTGAACATACTAAACTTCAGGGCAAACCTGTTAAATGTCTTCTGACGTTTTGCATTGCCAGTATGTGTTTACGGGTTTTTAGATTGCTACAAAAACAAAACAAACATGTTTCATCTGTTCGTGTCATTGTTCCTCCCTGGTCCTCAGCGGTTGATTCACCAAACCGATCCAAACCAATACAGACAAATCAAACCAATCCAAACCAAATACTCTTTTAACAATTGATTAATAGCTTCAGTTGTCTAGATTAGATATCTAACACGCGCATAGTTAGTGAAATGCGAAAATGTCCCCCTGCAGATTCCATCCAGCCTTAGCTCTGACCCTAAACCCATTTGTCTGTGTTCCAGCTGACCCTTGCCCCGCCGACAGACCTGCTGACTACCGCGTGGCCATCGCTGTGGGGATTGTCCTCCTTATCCTCATCATCATCGTGGTGGTGGCCTATCTCCTGAGCAGGCGAAAAAGATCAGATGGCTACCAGTCTCTCTGAAGAGCCACTCAGGGGTCAAAGGGCGCACTGTATCAGCTCACAGTCTCAATCCACCCACCATCGTGTTTTTGTCACTTGCTGTTAACTGTTAACACTGCTGTAACCCCAACTGTTCACACATCAACTAATTGTACTGCTCACACACAAACTAACTAACTGTACCGCTCACACACAAACTAACTAACTGTACCGCTCACACACAAACTAACTAACTGTACCGCTCACACACAAACTAACTAACTGTACCGCTCACACACAAACTTTCTAACTGTACCGCTCACACACAAACTATCTAACTGTACCGCTCCCACACAAACTAACTAACTGTACCGCTCACACACAAACTTTCTAACTGTACCGCTCACACACAAACTAACTAACTGTACCGCTCACACACAAACTATCTATATGGATAAGATGAGGGAATATTTCAGCGTTGTAGACCGGCAGTTTCATTGAAGTTGATTTGTACATTCATTAATGGAGGTGGATCAAATGTATTGGATCAGATACTAGGATTAAAATATACTGACTTTGAATATACTCACTCTGAACTCTTTGGCTGCTGAACATTTTAGATTGTGTCATTTGTGCTACTGTGATATCCGGTGCTACTGTGATATCCGGTGCTACTGTGATATCCGGTGTTACTGGGATATCCGGTGCTACTGTGATATCCGGTGTTACTGGGATATCCGGTGCTACTGTGATATCCGGTGCTACTGTGATATCCGGTGCTACTGTGATATCCGGTGCTACTGTGATGTCTAGTGCTCGACAAACCATCAACTATTGTGTCTGTATTTGCTTTACCTTCTACGTCTGAAACTTTCAGTGCAGTATTTCACAATGTGCTTTCTACTATAGCTGGATTTTGAACCTATTTGGTTATTTTTTCTTCTTCTTATTATTAATTTCTTTGTGTTTGTACCACTGTCCTCAACCCTGTAGAACGGTCTATTAGGCTATTTGATTTCCGAATCGTAATCTAGATGAGGTTAATCATGGGCCTTTTTAAAAAAAAAACAAAAAAAAACGTATTCCACTCAGTTAATCAAAGGGAATGTTTCAGATTTTAAACGTAAAGTTTTGTCCAAAAGGGAGGCATACTTTTGAATGTAAATCTCGCAATTTGTGTTTTCAATTTTTTTGTCTATTTGTCTCAAGTGTTTAGTTGACCATTATTTGCTGTTACACACTCTTTCCCTTGTGACGTGGTAATAATTTGGTATGGAAACATGTTGGAGAACGTTTTATTAGTTGAATGTGACAACCATAAGTAATTGCAGGACCACTGATTGTTTATCTTGTCAACTTTGACAGTGGTCAGATAGCTTGAGGTAGAAGCTGCCTTTAACCACAGATATAGAATCAGGTGACCTCAACCGGCCAATCATAAGGAGGAAAAAAGGAATACAAGTATATGACTCTGGGGCAAATTGCATTGTAAGGGATTACATTTGAGATCAGAAAGCACATTGAACAAGTTCTGACTCATCTAAACGTAGGGAATATTACTGTTCTATGTTGCCATAGTTACAGGTTCCTAATGTTGATTAGGGGCTCAATTACTATTCTTTTAGTTTAATTTAGTAAAAATGTTATTATGTGCCATGTATCATCTTGGAAAAAAAGGTTGAGAAATGAAAACATCCCAAATAAACTTGTATTAATGTGTAAATGTGGTTTTGGAGTTTATTTGGAGTATTGAATCTGGCAAAACACTAAAGATCAAAGTTGGGGAGTAGCGGATTACATGTAAAATACACAAACAACGGGACCTGAAATCCGTTAAATTACCAGATAAAATATTGTAATCAGATTCCAGATACTTTTGAAACGCTAGATGATTACTTCGAGGATTACTTTTAAATTCAGAAAGGCTGTTTGGGGAAAAAAAATGATCTTTGACCCTTCTCTGTTTTCACAATGACATTCAAATCAGCATTGAAAAAAAGGTTCAAGTTAAAATTTGTTCCACCTGAGGGAGTCTGACCACAAATCAGAGACCACTATGACGACACACCAAATGATGACCACAAATCAGAGACCACTATGATGAAACACCAAATGATGACCACCAATCAGAGACCACTATGATGACACACCAAATGATGACCACCAATCAGAGACCACTATGATGACACACCAAATGATGACCACCAATCAGAGACCACTATGATGACACACCAAATGATGACCACCAATCAGAGACCACTATGATGACACACCAAATGATGACCACCAATCTGAGACCACTATGTTGACACAACAAATGATGACCACCAATCAGAGACCACTATGATGACACACCAAATGATGACCACCAATCTGAGACCACTATGTTGACACAACAAATGATGACCACCAATCTGAGACCACTATGTTGACACACCAAATGATGACCACCAATCAGATACCACTATGTTGACACAACAAATGATGACCACCAATCAGATACCACTATGATGACACACCAAATGATGACCACCAATCAGAGACCACGATGATGACACAACAAATGTGTTTGATGGATTTCGGGAAAAGAGCAGGAATAGGCTTTTGTAGGCTACTGTCCAAGCTATGTCTTCCAATGGTGCGACTGCTGTCGGCATCCAAAGATTATCCAACTTAAATAAACGCTTGGAGGTCAGGATGACAGCAGTGGTGTAGTCTACGGAGATACAGATATCACTTATTATTGATATCTACATAGCGCATTGATGTGAATCACACTGCTGCTCTCTCATTTAGCTATTTGCGCCTTACGGATTGTGGTTGTTGTGGGTGGCTGTTCACAAATCTAAATATGTATTTCAACCCAATAATGGTTGAATTCATAGAAGTTTAAGCTGCCTATCAATCATTGTTTTTGAAACCAATGGACAGCCAGTGAAAAATGCGCTCTTGCAACAGTTGCATAGTGCAGATCCCAGCCTATGGAACAACAGTTGCATAGTGTAGATCCCAGCCTATAGAATAACAGCTGCACAGTGCAGATCCCAGCCTATGGAACAACAGCTGTTTAGTGCAGATCCCAGCCTATAGAATAACAGCTGCATAGTGCAGATCCCAGCCTATGGAACAACAGTTGCATAGTGCAGATCCCAGCCTATGGAACAACAGCTGTATAGTGTAGATCCCAGCCTATGGAACAACAGCTGCATAGTGTAGATCCCAGCCTATGGAACAACAGCTGCACAGTGCAGATCCCAGCCTATGGAACAACAGCTGCATAGTGCAGATCCCAGCCTATGGAACAACAGCTGTATAGTGCAGATCCCAGCCTATGGAACAACAGCGGCATTATGCAGATCCCAGCCTATGGAATAACAGCTGCATAGTTTAGATGTTATGGTGTGGGGGTAATCTGTAGTTGCTACATCCATTTTTGGTAAAAGACCAAGTCTATATCATGGCAAGAAAAGCTCAAATAAGCAAAGAGAAACAACAGTCCATCATTACTTTAAGACATGAAGGTCAGTCAATATGGAAAATGTTCAAGAACTTTGAAAGTTTCTTCAAGTGCAGTCGCAAAAACCATCAAGCACTATAATGAAACTGGCTCTCATGAGGACCGCCACAGGAATGGAAGACCCAGAGTTACCTCTGCTGCAGAAAATACGTTCATTAGAGTTACCAGCCTCAGAAATTGCAGCCCAAATATATGCTTCACCGAGTTCAAGTAACAGACACCTCAACATCAATCGTTCAGAGGAGATTGTGTGAATCAGGCCTTCATGGTCGAATTACTGCAAAGAAACCACTACCAAAGGACACCAATAATAAGAAGAGACTTGCTTGGGCCAAGAAACACGAGCAATGGTTATTAGACCGGTGGAAATGTGTCCTTTGGTCTGGAGTCCAAATTGGAGATTTTTGGTTCCAACCACTGTGTCTTTGTGAGACGCGGTGTGGGTGAACGGATGTTCTCCACATGTGTATTGAAGGAAAAGCAGCCAACAAGTGCTCAGCATATGTGGGAACTCCTTCAAGACTGTTGGAAAAGCATTCCAGCTGAAGCTGGTTGAGAGAATACCAAGAGTGTGCAAAGCTGTCATCAAGGCAAATGGTGGCTATTTGAAGAATCTCCAATATAAAATCTATTTTGATTTGTTTAAGACTTTTTTGGTTACTACATGATTCCATATGTATTATTTCATAGTTTTGATGTCGTCACTATTATTCTACAATGTAGAAAATAGTAAAAATAAAGAAAAACCCTTGAATGAGTAGGTGTTCTAAACCTTTTGACCGGCTGTGTCTTGAAGAATATAACTTCTAAATGCCTCATGATCTTAGTTCAACTCTCACACGTCACGAGAACCTAAAATATAAACTTTTTTCTCTCGCTTGTTTGTAAACATTGTAAATGTTAACAAACATTGTATAGCCTCACAACATGGTTAAAACAATAATTTTATATCATGGAGGGTCAGTCCTTACATCCATAGCTCTGTCTATTAATCTGAGAGTGGTTACATTTCTCCAGGCCCATCCAGCGACCATTTTGTTATTGTTTCACCTGTGGATTTGCCCTTTAAACAGCTGCATATTATCAAGATATCTAAGAGTCACCAACACAAAGTTAAACAAAAGGCCTATATCAAATGCATTAATTTTTCACATGTAAATAGCACTTCTCAGTAGTGCTCAAAGCCTGCCATTCCATGAGCGCAACATTTATTTTTCAACTCGAATCAACGAGCCCAATCAGTCCTCTATGACAACAAAATCATAAACAACGGAGCAAAGCTGGCTAATAAGTCCTTAGTTGTGGGGGTTATGCTCGGGTAAAACAATTTGGCTAATCTATACTTACATATTTCCAAGTCTTATTCTTGAAGGTCAAGGGGTATAACATTTATAGGAATGACTGGAATTCTGATAGACTTTGGTTTTTAATATGAGAGTACAATTTAATTGTATTATTATATGTAGTAGAAAGCAATGGGTTAGAAGAAGTCTACATAACCAACCCATAAAGTACAATGTAACATCCATATATGGCCAGCTATGTAAACTTTAACATTGATTTATCCTGCAATAGATGTTGTTCAATTGGTAACAAACATTTTTGTCTTCTTCTAATGCCTCTTAAGGGGAAAGTAATCTAAAAGTAACTGAACGTAATCAGATTACGTTACTGAGTTTAGGTCATCCAAAAAATGTATTACAATTTTGGAGAGATAACTGTAACAGATTACTTTTAGGAAGTAACCTACCCAACCCTGCTAAGGATATACTGTAGGGGCTTTTAATTGAGTCATTCAAGTTATTTGGAATACATTAACTGTGGGAATGTCCTATTGTATAAACACTGATATAGTTATTGATGTTCATTGTATTCTCCCATCATGTAGATCAGGGATGGACCACTGGCTGCCTGCCCCCTTCTTTCGAAGGCCCTCGGATGAATTTCCACCTTTTTTTTAACGAACTCTGCAAGGGTCTCAACCTATTGTTTTGAGTTTGAATAGTAGAATACAAAAGACGCCATTTTGAAATTCGGTTGTGCATCAGCAGTTTTTCTCTTGTTATGTTAATCACTGATTGTCAAATAGCCCATGTCAGCTAACATTTTTTAGATTTGCAAAGTTAGTTTAGCGGCCAGCTATCTAAACTTGTTATCAACAGCGGCCCCTCGTGATGAGTTCAGATTTGTTGTTGCCCATCCCACTATGTAGCCTATGACACAACACACAGATCAATATCATAGGGGAACCTGGTCTCAGCGAAAAACGTATTATATATATTTTTAAATCCATAACACTCCATTTGGTTTGATATGTTACTTTAAGTTAGGTTACATTACATTGGCCTAACAATATAATAGCAGTTACACAATATAAAACTAATTGTAGGACATATATTATCCTATTATCCTCTGGGACGACAGGAAGCTTAATGGTTAGAGTGTTGGGCCAGTAACCGAAAGGTTGCTAGATTGAATCCCCAAGCTGACAAGGTAAAAATCTATATTTCTGCCCCTGAAGGCAGTTAACCCACTGTTCCCCTTAGGCCGTCATTGTAAATCAGAATTAGTTCTTAACTGACTTGCCTAGTTAAATAAAGGTTAAACATTTGTTTTCAATATGTCTTAATCCCACCAGTTTGGTTTATTCCATTTAGTATGATACATTACTTTCAACTGCTTTAGTATGATATGCTACATTAGGTTAGGTTACATTACATAAGGGTTAAGGTTAATGTCTGCAGGATCGGATTTTGCCAAAATGTGTAGCCGAGACGAGCGGGGACAACCAGTGGACGCATGTATTCTGGCCTAATGACAATCGACAAATTTCATTCGATTTTTGGTTTTAACGGACGTCTCTTTCCATTCACGACTGTTGTGAGGCTGGAAACGGGTTGTGAGGGGATGAAAGTGTGCGGGTAGCCTAGTAAAGGAGCGCTTTGAAGCGATTGTTTAGCAAGCACTTGCATACATCGGTCCCGTTCCGGGAATAAATCCATTCTACTTTCCCCTTGGCATGCAACTTTTGGGTTGTTAGATGTTCGAGTTAATAAGTAGTTTGTGAAGTTGCTAAATTAGATAAAATGCTAAAGTTGTCAGTGATGAGATTCGTGTGATTCGCCCAGCCATCCAACCCAACCAACCACCCTGCTTTCATTTTGATGTTAAGTAACCTATTGTCTTATGTGACCATCCTAAACGTAACATATCATACTAATTTGAGTGGCGTGGATTTGAGTCAAATATAATATGTTTTTCTCTGAGACCATGCTGTGCAAACTGGTCTTTAAGTATTTCCACGACTGGCGAATCAATCCCGTTGTTTGCAGAAAGATCGGAAGTTGGCCTATTGTATGTTTAGCATTTCTTCATAGAAAGTATTTTGTTGGTCAAGGGTTTCTCGTAAGGTAGCATAGTCTTCCTCAGATCATTGGTGGGTGACGACATAGTGATTGATGACAGGAATGGAATACACATTATCTCACTTCTGTCCCAGTCACACATACACACAGTAGCCTGCCTTTTGTTTTACAGTATTATCTGGAGAAAAAAAGCAACACTGTAGTAAAGTCTGCAAAATCACTACAGTTTTTTTATAAGTATAGGAAATACCACAGAATTCAATTTGTATACTGTTTTTGTATTTATTGAACCTTTATTTAACTTGGCAAGTCAGATAAGAACAAATTCTTATTTACAATGACGGCAAACCCCGGACGACCCTGGAACAATTGTGTGCCGCCCTACGGGACTCCCAATCACGGCCAGATGTGATACAGCCTGGATTCAAACCAGGGACTGTAGTGATGCCTCTTACACTGAGATGCAGTGCCTTAGAGCGCTGTGCCACTCGGGAGTAAATACCCTGACCATTCCCCTCCACATATTACAGTATATACCCTGACCATTCCACTCCCCATATTACAGTATATACCCTGACCATTCCCCTCCCCATATTACAGTATATACCCTGACCATTCCCTCCCCATATTACAGTATATACCCTGACCATTCCCCTCCACATATTACAGTATATACCCTAACCATTCCCCTCCCCCATATTACAGTATATACCCTGACCATTCCCCTCCCCATATTACAGTAAATACCCTGACCATTCCCTCCCCATATTACAGTATATATCTTAACCATTCCCCTCCCCATATTACAGTATATACCAAGACCATTCCCCTCCCCATATTACAGTAAATACCCTGACCATTCCCCTCCCCCATATTACAGTATATACCCTGACCATTCCCCTCCCCATATTACAGTATATACCCTGACCATTCCCTCTCCATATTACAGTAAATACCCTGACCATTCCCTCCCCATATTACAGTATATACCCTGACCATTCCTCTCCCCCATATTACAGTATATACCCTGACCATTCCCCTACACTGTATTACAGTATATACCCTTACCATTCCCCTCCCCACATTACAGTATATACCCTGACCATTCCCCTCCCCATATTACAGTAAATACCCTAACCATTCCCCTCCACATATTACAGTATATACCCTGACCATTCCCCTCCCCATATTACAGTATATACCCTGACCATTCCCCTCCCCATATTACAGTATATACCCTTACCATTCCCTCACCATATTACAGTATATACCCTGACCATTACCCTCCCACATATTACAGTATATACCCTGACCATTCCCCTCCACTGTATTACAGTATATACCCTGACCATTCCCCTCCCCCATATTACAGTATATACCCTGACCATCCCCTCCCCATATTACAGTATATACCCTAACCATTCCCCTCCCCATATTACAGTAAATACCCTGACCATTCCCCTCCCCATATTACAGTATATACCCTGACCATTCCCTCTCCATATTACAGTATATACCCTGACCATTCCCCTACACTGTATTACAGTATATACCCTGACCATTCCCCTCCCCCATATTACAGTATATACCATGACCATTCCCTCCCCATATTACAGTATATACCCTGACCATTCCCTCCCCATATTACAGTATATACCCTGACCATTCCCCTCCCCATATTACAGTATATACCCTAACCATTCCCCTCCCCCATATTACAGTATATACCCTGACCATTCCCTCTCCATATTACAGTATATACCCTGACCATTCCCCTACACTGTATTACAGTATATACCCTGACCATTCCCCTCCCCATATTACAGTATATACCCTGACCATTCCCTCTCCATATTACAGTATATACCCTGACCATTCCCCTACACTGTATTACAGTATATACCCTGACCATTCCCCTCCCCCATATTACAGTATATACCATGACCATTCCCTCCCCATATTACAGTATATACCCTGACCATTCCCTCCCCATATTACAGTATATACCCTGACCATTCCCCTCCCCATATTACAGTATATACCCTAACCATTCCCCTCCCCCATTTTACAGTATATACCCTGACCATTCCCCTCCCCATATTACAGTATATACCCTGACCATTCCCCTCCCCCATATTACAGTATATACCCTGACCATTCCCCTCCCCCATATTACAGTATATACCCTTACCATTCCCTCCCCATATTACAGTAAATACTCTGACCATTCCCTCCCCATATTACAGTATATACCCTGACCATTCCCTCCCCATATTACAGTAAATACCCTTACCATTCCCCTCCCCATATTACAGTATATACCCTTACCATTCCCTCCCCATATTACAGTAAATACTCTGACCATTCCCTCCCCATATTACAGTATATACCCTGACCATTCCCTCCCCATATTACAGTATATACCCTGACCATTCCCTCCCCATATTACAGTAAATACCCTGACCATTCCCTCCCCATATTACAGTAAATACTCTGACCATTCCCTCCCCATATTACAGTATATACCCTGACCATTCCCTCCCCATATTACAGTAAATACCCTTACCATTCCCCTACCACATATCTCAATATGTACAGTATATACCCTGACCATTCCCCTCCCCCATATTACAGTATATATATATATATACCCTGACCATTCCCCTCCCCATATTACAGTATATACCCTGACCATTCCCTCCCCATATTACAGTATATACCCTGACCATTCCCCTACCACATATCTCAATTGGTACAGTGAAAGAAGTGAGGCTGGAGAGGTGAAGCAGGTACGGGGAGTCAAACATTTAATAGGGAACACACAAAGAACGAGACAGGAACAGCATCAGAACATGTGTGAGGGGTATAGTTAGTTAGTTAGTTAGTTGATGTGTGAGAGGTATAGTTAGTTAGTTGATGTGTGAGGGGTATAGTTAGTTAGTTAGTTAGTTAGTTGATGTGTGAGGGGTACAGTTAGTTAGTTGATCTGTGAGGGGTATAGTTAGTTAGTTAGTTGATGTGTGAGGGGTATAGTTAGTTAGTTGATTGTGAGGGGTATAGTTAGTTAGTTGATGTGTGAGGGGTATAGTTAGTTAGTTGATTGTGAGGGGTATAGTTAATTAGTTGAGGTGTGAGGGGTACAGTTAGTTACCCCTCACACATCAACTAACTAACTATACCCCTCACACATCAACTAACTAACTATACCCCTCAGACAAAACTGAAACCGGGACCTGGTCAAGCCTGTTTTTTAAACTCCAACCAAACGTATCTTTTCCAGCAAGGATAATGTCTATTCTTTATGTTATATTTCTATGTTGACACTGACATTGTGGCAGCCGGGGAGCAGCTGTTGACCACCTTGCAGCAGGAGGCAGCCAGCGTGACAGAGACGAGAGACGAGAGACGAGAGACGAGAGACGAGAGTAACTCAGCAAAGAAGTGCACAGTTAAATCTTGTTGACAAAGATCATGACATTGGGTATTTTATTTTTCATTTAAAATCCCTAAAAATGTCATGGAACATGTAGTAGAACGTTCTCAGCCCTCTGTCAACATCACCAGTGTGGACATCCCCCTTCCTGGGAAATGTATCTGAAAAGTGATGTGTATATTTGTTAGATACTACTGCACTGTCGGAGCTAGGAACACAAGCATTTCACTACACCCGCAATTACAAATATGTGTACGTGACCAATAAGGTTTAATTTGTAATTCCTATTGGAATCCAGCCAGCGTTAGGATATCCAACAGTTTACATGTTTATTCCCTTGTAACCTGCAATCATGACGACTGCCATGACTAGGAACACTCTGAGTAAACTACCTAAGGCATTTAGGTTGGAGCAACCATTTCAGCAACAGGTGTGAAACATCTAACTAAATTATTGGATTACTTGAGAGAAATTTATGTTATTTATCTTTGTGTAGCATAAGATTAATAAATTAACCACTCAATCAATATACATGGAAAAACACAGATATTAAGAACAATTCCCAAAAATCAACCTGCAGTAGAGCATGCTGGGAAAAAAGAGAATTTGTTGACGTGACTTCTCATTTAGTTTTGAGTCATGTACCACATAAACATTTTAAGTAATAATTACTTGTCATTTACTTTGAGTTTAACCTAATAGAAGTATTTAAGTAAGAGATGCCTTGAGGTTTACAGTGTACAGGCTACATTTATTTATCCATTATTTTACCAGGTAAGTTGACTGAGAACACGTTCTCATTTGCAGCAACGACCTGAGGAATAGTTACAGGGGAGAGGAGGGGGATGAATGAGCTAATTGTAAACTGGGGATTATTAGGTGACCGTGATGGTTTGAGGGCCAGATTGGGAATTTAGCCAGGACACCAGGGTTAACACCCCTACTCTTACGATAAGTGCCATGGGATCTTTAATGACCTCAGAGAGTCAAGACACCCGTTTAATGTCCCATCCGAAAGACGGCACCCTACACAGGGCAGTGTCCCCAATCACTGCCCTGGGACATTGGGATATTTTTTTAGACCAGAGGAAAGAGTGCCTCCTACTGGCCCTCCAACACCACTTCCAGCAGCATCTGGTCTCCCATCCGGGAACTGACCAGGACCAACCCTGCTTAGCTTCAGAAGCAAGCCAGCAGGGTAGTATGCTGCTGGTACATAATGTACATAATGTTAATGTCCAAAATCCTGATTTATGTTATGCTGTGTAAGGGTGAATAAATGATTGATTAGGCGTGTGTACCCCTAACGCCATCGGTTCAGACTCCAGAAACTTATTTTTATGGTAAGCTTTCCTCTGAAATGTCACTGTGACAAGGGGACCTTCTGGCCCGGGTGTGGCGCTCGTGGATGGATCTGCCCTTGTCTCCAGGGCTGCCGACCTCCTCATCTGGGGGCAATCTTGCAGTTGCTACATCAATTGTTTAAAACTTTTTAATTAATTACATTTACATTCTTGAAAATTATGTCATACCCCATCAGAACCCCCAAAATATAAACTCGAAAACAATATAGGCTAAACAAACTATACTGTATAGCCTCAAAACATTTTGATATCATGGTGGGTCAGTTCTTCTATTCATCATGCAGTGAGTTTGAGAGTGATTAGATTACAGTCCTCCAGCCCCACCCTTAAGCTCTTTACCAAATCAGTGGTGTACTGACCTCTTTGTCATGGTTCGAACTGCGGATTGCACCCTTAGGATCGCTGAAATCTTCAGTGTAATCTTTACAAATGCCTACGTTTGACTTATTTTACGGACATTCATTGCGAAACCACTGGACGCCCTTAAACTTTTTGTTCCCCGTTACTTTTCATTCCTGGCCCGTTCCCTTTTAGTCAGAGGATTGACATCTGGAACGCACTATCTGTGCAGTAGGCAAATGTAGTGTAACCATAACATAAAGTAACATATCATACATGGGGCGGCAGGGTAGCCTAGTGGTTAGAGCGTTGTACTAGTAACCGGAAGGTTGCAAGTTTAAATCCCCGAGATGACAAGGTACAAATCTGTCATTCTTTCCCTGAACAGGCAGTTAACCCACTGTTCCTAGGCCGTCATTGAAAATAAGATTTTGTTTTTAACTGACTTGCCTCGTTAAATAAAGGTACAAAAAATACCAAATGGAGTGTTATGGATTTATTGTAAAAAATATAATACGTTTTTTCGCTGAGACCAGGTTGCCATATGGTATTGATCTGTGTGTTGTGTCATAGGCTACATGGTGGGATGGGCAAAAACATATCTGAACTCATCTTGAGGGGCCGCTGTTGATAACAAGTTTAGATAGCTGGCCGCTAAACTAACTTTGCAAATCTAAAAAATGTTAGCTGACATGGGCTATTTGACAATCATTGATTAACATAACAAGAGAAAAACTGCTGATGCACAACCGAATTTCAAAATTGCGTCTTGTGTATTCTACTATTCAAACTCAAAACAATAGGTTGAGACCCTTGCAGAGTTCGTTAAAAAAAAAAGAAATTGAAGGTCCTCGCAATTTTGAAATTCGGTTGGGCATCAGCAGTTTTTCTCTTGTTATGTTAATCACTGATAGTCAGTCAATTAGCCCATGTCAGCTAACATTTTTTGGTGGTCATCATTTGTTGTGTCATCATAGGGGTCTCTGATTGGTGGTCATCATTTGGTGTGTCATCATAGTGGTCTCTGATTGGTGGTCATCATTTGGTGTGTCATCATAGTGGTCTCTGATTGGTGGTCATCATTTGGTGTGTCATCATAGTGGTCTCTGATTGGTGGTCATCATTTGGTGTGTCATCATAGTGGTCTCTGATTGGTGGTCATCATTTGGTGTGTCATCATAGTGGTCTCTGATTGGTGGTCATCATTTGGTGTTTCATCATAGTGGTCTCTGATTGGTGGTCATCATTTGGTGTGTCATCATAGTGGTCTCTGATTGGTGGTCATCATTTGGTGTGTCATCATAGTGGTCTCTGATTTGTGGTCAGACTCCCTCAGGTGGAACAAATTTTAACTTGCACCTTTTTTTCAATGCTGATTTGAATGTCATTGTGAAAACAGAGAAGGGTCAAAGATCATTTTTCTTTCAAACAGCCTTTCTGAATTTAAAAGTAATCCTCGAAGTAATCATCTAGCGTTTCAAAAGTATCTGGAATCTGATTACAATATTTTATCTGGTAATTTAACGGATTTCAGGTCCCGTTGTTTGTGTATTTTACATGTAATCCGTTACTCCCCAACTTTGACCTAATCAACATTAGGAACCTGTAACTATGGCAACATAGAACAGTAATATTCCCTACGTTTAGATGAGTCAGAACTTGTTCAATGTGCTTTCTGATCTCAAATGTAATCCCTTACAATGCAATTTGCCCCAGAGTCATATATTTGTATTCCTTTTTTCCTCCTTATGATTGGCCGGTTTAGGTCACCTGATTCTACACTACCGTTCAAAAGTTTGGGGTTTTTGAAAGAAAAACACATTTTCTTTTGTCCATTAAAATAACATTGAATTGATCAGAAATACAGTGTAGACATTGTTAATGTTGTAAATGACTATTGTAGCTGGAAACGCCAGATTTTTAATGGAATATCTACATAGGCATACAGAGGCACATTATCAGCAACCATCACTCCTGTGTTCCAATGGCACGTTGTGTTAGCTAATCCAAGTTTACCATCAAGCGTTGTAAAGAAAAAGCCATATCTCAGACTGGCCAATAAAATGGAAAGATTAAGATGGGCAAAAGAACACAGACACTGGAGAGAGGAACTCTGCCTAGAAGGGCAGCATCCGGGAGTCACCTCTTCACTGTTGACGTTGAGACTAGACAGAGGAACTCTGCCTAGAAGGCCAGCATCCTGGAGTCACCTCTTCACTGTTGACTTTGAGACTAGACAGAGGAACTCTGCCTAGAAGGCCAGCATCCTGGAGTCACCTCTTCACTGTTGACTTTGAGACTGGACAGAGGAACTCTGCCTAGAAGGGCAGCAACCCCGAGTCGTATCAACGGTGTGTAACATCAACTATAGGTTACACGAAAGAATTCAGACAAATAGACAAGAAATTGAAAACACAAATTGACATTTACATTCAAAAGTATGCCTCCCTTTTGGACAAAACTTAACATTTAAAACCTGAAACATTCCCTTTGATTAACTGAGTGGAATACATTAAAAAAAAAAGGCCCATGATTAACCTCATCTAGATTATGTTTTCAGATATTAGATCATTAATTAGATACATTTTCAGAAGTCCTAATTATTTGAATAGTGGTTCTGAAATGGTCTCTAAAACTGGTAGATGTTTAGATTTTAGAGACCCTTACAGAGCGTTTCTGCAGGTGATAGATTGATAGTAGTTTGGCCATGTTGTGTGCTGGTCCGTCTAATGTTACAGTAACGGATGAATGAGAAGGTCACTGTGTAGTAGAGACTGAGAACAGTGCCTCTGTCAAGCATCTCCTTATTTCTGGCTATCTTCAAGGTTATTGTCTTTATGTGTGGTTTCCATGACAATTCATCATCAATCAAAACACAGAGAGAGCAGGTCGTACAGGTATATCATCAATATGGACCCCTGGCTAAATATAGTCTGTATTTTATGTACTTTGTACCAAGTAATTACATTGTTTTTGTTTTGTTTTTTGATTCAGTGACAATTTGTTGATTTTTAAACCTCTTTGAGAAATGACACGGTTCATCATTTGAGGGCCTTCAAAAGGGGGGCAGGCCCACGGACAGGCAGTTTTTCATCTCCGATCTAAAGTACAGTGGTGGAATAAGTACCCAATGGTCATACTTGAGTAAAAGTAAAGACACCTGAATAGAAAATGACTCAAGTAAAAGTGAAAGTCAGCCAGTAAAATACCACTTGAGTAAAAGTCTAAAAGTATTTGGTTTTAAATGTACTTAAGTATCAAAAGTAAAAGTATACATCATTTCAAATTCCGTATATTAAGAAAACCAGAAGGCACCATGTTTCTGTGTTCATGTATGTATGCATAGCCAGGGGTCACACTCCAACAGTCAGACATCATTTACAAACAATAGCATTTGGGTATAGTGAGTCCGCCAGATCAAAGGCAGTAGGGATGACCAGAGATGTTCTCTTGATAAGCGTGTGAATTGGACCATTATCCTGTCCTGCTAAGCATTCAAAATGTAACGAGTACTTTTGGGTGTCAGGGAAAATGTACGGAGTAAAAAGTACACTATTTTCTTTAGGAATGTGGGGAAGTAAAAGTAAAAGTTGTCAAAAATAGTAAAGTACAGATACCAAAAAAACTACATAAGTAGTACTTGAAAGTATTTTTACTAAAGTACTCTACACCACTGCTGAAGTATCATTGCAAATTCTAAAAGTGATTGATTGTATGCTGATTGACTATCCTATAACTGTGTTGACTGATGTCATTGTTATGTTCCCCAGCAAGAAAACCAAAAATGTCGCTTTAAACAGAAGGGGGAAGTAACAAAGAGTCACTAACAACAACCAAAATGAGACAGGAGGGGTTCTATGAGGGGTTTTAAAAGACACTCATGGGGGGGGGGGATGTCCACTGAAAGTTGCCTAGCAACAACAACTGGAACCTGAAAGACACCCATCATGAGCCGCCCACTAAATTTGCCCAAGAAGAGGCAAACTATAGAAAACCCCACACCAAACGTAGACAGGAAGCAACCCAAAAGGTGGAACAAAACAAAAACAGGGAAGATCAGATAAAGGACAGCTTTTTTATTTGATTTGATTTTTTTAGCAAATAGGGAGGGCCAATTTAAGGTGTTATAACCCTCCACATCTCTCAAGCTAACTGGAGCACTGGGCCAGCCACACTTAAATATCACCTGAGCCAACACAGGTGAAACGCCTTCCGACTGACGAGATGACAAACCAGCCCAGGTGTTACACATTCTGACTTAACGAGGTGACACCAATCAGTGCAGGCCAACGTGCTAGCGTGCTAACGTCCAACCTCAAAATATAAAGCAAAAAATCTAAACCTGTAACAGTCATTAAACTGTCTCCTCTCTGACATCAATGTCATTGGGAATATGGGAAGAAGAGCAGAAATATTGATACAAAGCATACCAAAAAATAAGTCCTTATGGAAAATGTGTAAATATGTTATTTAAATCACAGTTGCTGAGTTTTCTGTCATTCTAGTTGGTTTGAAAATTACAGGATTAAAAACAATGTGAATACATGGTATCCAAAAACATATTAGTAATATTATGATGGGCAGAGTTTATGATATTAACATTGAAGTCTCCCATGATATAACAGTTCTTTCCCCACCTAGTTCCTATAGCAAGTGTGTCTGCCAAGCGGAGGTTGAATTGTTTTCTGTTATAGTTAGGTCTGTAAAATTCACCCAATGATTTTGGTTATCAATGGTTTCCACTGGATTCTCCAGACAACAACAACAACAACAACAAAAACAATCTTCTATATCATTCGTTTGAGAGTATTCCATGTCGTCATCAAAGAGACCTCCATCGGTTCGGCCTTCTCTACACCTGCAAACATGATTATAGTTTTCAATATGGTAGAGCTCTCTACATTATCTTTACGCAACCATGTGTCTGTAACTCCAAGAATATATATATATATTTTTAATTAATTCCAGATAATCCAAGGATAAGATGATTAAACATGTACATGCAAGACAGATAAAGCAGCATGTCTAAATGTATTTTAAATCTTTCTCAAGATAATACTTACGGTTAGACAAAATATTTAGTTTGATACCAGAAAAAGCAATTTATGTCAGGATCAAAACATTTTCTCTTATCATAACCACTCTCGAATTTGGTAAATGCAATGTGTAGTATTAGGTATTGACTAACAAAATGATAGTCCAGCTAGATGTTTCAGACAGTGCTGTGCCAAGCTCTTCATCACTGAGATGATTAAATGGATAAGGGCTCAATACACATACAGATTGTATAAAATGAACGATCGATCATATCATTACTGGGAAGAGATAGGCAGCGATTTGTCAGACGAGATAAGTAGTTCATACTGTGGACATCGGTCATGACGAAACGAAGTGACTGATGCATTCACTGAGAATGTAAGATAGCCCGTCAGAAAACAGAGTCATGTTTTTAATGATCACTGTTGAGATGGACTCATGATCTCTCCGAATCTCCGTGATTCCTCATCATTCCTGGGCCTCGCAACAAGGTGATCGCAGCTGATGACAGCGTATTCACCCCGTGCCCTAACCTCCGTCATAAGCAGGGAGCAGCTCCAGCTCTCTTCTTATGCAGTCTGTCAGAGAAGTCCTTAATGTATAGAGCCCACAGTGGAGGTGTCATAATACCCATAAAACCTAGCTGTTAAACATGGAAATGGTTCCAATCGTTTTTACACAATTCAATTTTCCCAAAGGGGATTTTAGAAACACTTAAAATGAGGGCTGTGTTTCGTGTAGGCTCACCCTGGCTTGCCGTTTTGGTTAACCATGTAAATCTCTCTAGGATAAGGTTGCTTTTATCAACATATTTGGCTGTATTTACTCTCATATTCATATGGTTTGATTTACACAAGTACATGTCCCACAATACAGCACTTCGGCAGTTTACAATGAAGATCTTTTATATCCCCCCTCCCCTCCCCTCCCCTCCTATCCTCTCTTCCCCTTCTCGTCTCTCTTCTCCTCCTCTCCCCTCTTCCTCTCCTCTCCTCCCTCTCCTCTCTTCCCCTCCTCTCCTCTCTTCCTCTCCTCTCCTCTCCTCTCCTCTCCTCTCCTCTCCTCTCCTCTCCTCTCCTCTCCTCTCCTCCCTCTCCTCTCTTCCCCTCCTCTCCTCTCTTCCTCTCCTCTCCTCTCCTCTCCTCTCCTCTCCTCTCCTCTCCTCTCTTCTCCTCTCCTCTCCTCTCCCTCCCCCCTCCTCTCCCTCTTCTCCTCCCCCTCCCACTCCTCTCCTCTCCTCTCTTCCTCTCCTCTCCTCTCTTCCTCTCCCCCCATCTCCTCTCTTCGCCTCCTCTCCTCTCCTCTCTTCCTCTTCCTCTCCTCTCCTCTCCTCTCCTCTCCTCTCCTCTCCTCTCCTCTCCTTTCCTCTCCTCTCCGCAGCTGAAGGCCTGTCTGGGGATACAGGTAGGGGACTGTGTAGCGTTAGTGCTCAACTTGGTCCATTCAGTGTCAAACATTTTTTTTAAAACTACTACTTCCCTGATTTCAGCTGGGAAGTCTCACATAAAAATAGCACTGTTCTTTTCAAAAGGTGACATTCACTCATGGTGAGTATGTACAGACAGTATGTCAATGTGATTGGATATGTAAATGATATGTAAATACAGATGGATGAGGAACATTTCTATAGGAGGATGAAAACGTTCTATTACATGTTACATTAAATTTTAACCCCCCCCCCCCCAAAAAAAAAACGAAATACACAAGTCACAATGTAAACTGTTGGATATCCTAACGCTGGCTGGATACCAATAGGAATTACAAATCAAATCTTATTGGTCACGTACACATATTTGTTATTGTGGGTGTTGTGAAATGCTTGTGTTCCTAGCTCCGACAGTGCAGTAGTATCTAACAAATATACATATCACTTTTCAGATAAATTTCCCAGGAAGGGGATGTCCATACTGGTGATGTTGACAGAGTGCTGAGAACGTTCTACTACATGTTCCATGACATTTTTAGGGATTTTAAATAAAAATAAAATACACAATGTCATGATCTTTGTCAACAAGATTTGACTGTGCACTTCTTTGCTGAGTTACTCTCGTCTCTGTCACGCTGGCTGCCTCCTGCTGCAAGGTGGTCAACAGCTGCTCCCCGGCTGCCACAATGGTCAGTGTCAACATAGAAATATAACATAAATAATAGACATTAGCCTTGCTGGAAAAGATAAGTTTGGTTGGAGTTTAAAAAACAGGCTTGACCAGGTCCCGGTTTCAGTTTTGTCTGAAGACCCACAAATACTGGTCCCGTAAGGTGAGTCTAGATACAGTGAGTTGACCGGCCTGTTTTCACCCTGTATGGTGAGTCTAGATGAGTTGACTGGCCTGTTTTCACCCTGTATGGTGTGTTAGATGAGTTGACTGGCCTGTTTTCACCCTGTATGGTGAGTCTAGATGAGTTGACTGGCCTGTTTTCACCCTGTATGGTGTGTTAGATGAGTTAACTGGCCTGTTTTCACTCTACCGTTCAAAAGTTTGGGGTCACTTAGAAGTTTCCTTGTTTTTGAAAGAAAAGCAAATTTTTGGTCCAGTAAAACAACATCAAATTGATCAGAAATACAGTTTAGACATTGTTAATGTTATAAATGACTATTGTAGCTGGAAACGGCAGACTTTTAATGGAATATCTACATAGGAGTACAGAGGTCCATTATCAGCAACCATCACTCCTGTGTTCCAATGGCACATTGTGTTAGCTAATCCAACTTTATCATTTTAAAAGGCTAATTAATCACCTCAACCCACAAGAAACCTAACTAAATCTACATAAAGTCCCTACAGAATAATCAGTTATATTAATAAATGACCGATTCAGTTAAGAAATTGTTCTAAATGAATAAACTGACTTGATTTAATAAAGTTTAAAAGGAACCATTCAAATGTTCTGCATCTATCCTATAGGAATCCTGACCTTGTGGATATTTCCTCTCAACATATCACTCAGATCACTCTGGGAGTGTTCGTACTCAACTCTGTTTAAGTCAGTGTCGACAACCGATTGGACAAGGGAAATGAAGAAATAACCAGCAGGGCCATAGGCTCCCTGTCTGTGAGTTGGCTACCCTAATATAGGGCATATCCTTGACCTGGAAATAAAAACAACTATTCTTTTTATTACTATGGTAAATAAATTCATAAGGTTATTGAAAAATAAAAGATTGCTAAGATTTGTTCTAGTTTCGCCTTGCTGTGTCTTCTGTAATAACACGGAACGAGTGACTTTCAGCAGACACACAGTTAACATTCCCAGCATGCCCACTCCTTCCCGGTGGCCAGCCTCCAGTTCACTGGCATGTGGTGTGCAACATGCTCTGGGTGGCCAGCCTCCACTTCACTGTCATGTGGTGCGCAACATGCTCTGGGTGGCCAGCCTCCAGTTCACTGTCATGTGGTGTGCAACATGCTGCGGGTGGCGCCGTGTAGCCACCTCCCCCACACTGCCCGCTGGCTGAAGCAGGAGTACAATATGGATTGTTAAGCAAGGCCTTCAGTCGCCACTGTATGTTCCTGTAGACTTTGGCAGCGTCTAGGGCCAAGAAACAGAATCAGAAGGAAGTGGAGGAGGAGGGGGACAGATAGATGCCTCTTAAATCTAATGTTGGTTTATAGTAAAGCTGTACAGCAATTGGACCTGAATAGCTACAGGGCAAAAAAAAATAGGAATTAAGATGCGGGGTTTCGTTTCAAACCTGCATGAAAACATCTTATTTACCTAATTGACTGTTCATCAGGACCTTGGTTAATTGAATCCTTGAGTAGATTAGAAGGAGTGCAAAGGGCGAATAGAGTTATCACACACATCACATAGTAGGCGTTCCCTAATAGGAAATATGCAAATACATGCTAGAACGCGCCAATAGGATCTTGCTTACTCGTACTTGGCTCTGCCCCCCTCCTGGCTAGTTCTGCCCACTAGGGTGCAACTTTCACATTCCCACATTCGGGAAATTGCATTTTTTGTGTGTCCCACCCAGTTTTATCATTGGAATGTGATACAAAAACGAGGCACTTGGGGTGCTTTAGGACCCTGCAGGCGTCTCTGTGCAGTCGGGTAGGCTGTTTGTAGCGTTTACCCAATTGGATAAAACAAATTAGAATATTATGTCCCACCCATTTCTAAAACCGAAGTTGCTTCCCTGCTGCCCACCATGAATAATTTGTTCCCAATGGAAACAACAGGTTGTGGTCTATCTTTGATTAGTTAGAAAAATCTTTGCGACTAGCCTCATTAATAAGAGAGAGAGAGACCCAACTCGGCACTGCATCTCAGTGCAAGAGGTGTCAGTCACCGCAGTCCCTGGTTTGAATCCAGGCTGCATCACATCTGGCTGTGATTGGGAGTCCCATAGGGCAGGGCACAATTGGTCCAGCGTCATACGGGTTTGGCCGGGTTAGGCCATCATTGTAAATAATCATTTGTTCTTAACTGACTTGTCTAGTTAAATAAAGGTTAGATTTAAAAAAAATTGTATTAACTAGTAACACAAACATACAGAGGTGGAAAAAGTATTAAAATGTCATACTTGAGAAAAAATAAAAATATAAAATGACTCAAGTGAAAGTAACCCAGTAAAATACTACTTGAGTAGTAAAAATGTACTTAAGTACAGTGGTGGAAAAAGTACTCAATTGCCATACTTGAGTAAAAGTAAATACTACACACCAAATTCTTTATACAACACATCAAAAACCAGACGGCACCATTTCCTTTTTTAGTACTTTTTTTGACAGCCAGGGGCAACTCCAACGCAATTTAGACAGCCAGGGGCAACTCCAACGCAATTTAGACAGCCAGGGGCAACTCCAACGCAATTTAGACAGCCAGGGGCAACTCCAACGCAATTTAGACAGCCAGGGGCAACTCCAATGCAATTTAGACAGCCAGGGGCAACTCCAACGCAATTTAGACAGCCAGGGGCAACTCCAATGCAATTTAGACAGCCAGGGGCAACTCCAACGCAATTTAGAAAAATAAGCATTTGTGTTTAGTGAGTCCACCAGATCAGAGGCAGTAGGGATGACCAGGGATGTTCTCTGTTTAGTGAGTCCACCAGATCAGAGGCAGTAGGGATGACCAGGGATGTTCTCTGTTTAGTGAGTCCACCAGATCAGAGGCAGTAGGGATGACCAGGGATGTTCTCTGTTTAGTGAGTCCACCAGATCAGAGGCAGTAGGGATGACCAGGGATGTTCTCTGTTTAGTGAGTCCACCAGATCAGAGGCAGTAGGGATGACCAGGGATGTTCTCTGTTTAGTGAGTCCACCAGATCAGAGACAGTAGGAATAACCAGGGATGTTCTCTGTTTAGTGAGTCCACCAGATCAGGGGCAGTAGGGATGACCAGGGATGTTCTCTGTTTAGTGAGTCCACCAGATCACAGGCAGTAGGGATGACCAGGGATGTTCTCTGTTTAGTGAGTCCTCCAGATCAGAGGCAGTAGGGATGACCAGGGATGTTCTCTGTTTAGTGAGTCCACCAGATTAGAGGCAGTAGGGATGACCAGGGATGTTCTCTGTTTAGTGAGTCCTCCAGATCAGAGGCAGTAGGGATGACCAGGGATGTTCTCTGTTTAGTGAGTCCTCCAGATCAGAGGCAGTAGGGATGACCAGGGATGTTCTCTTGATAAGTGTGTGAATTGGACATTTTTCCTGTCCTGCTAAGCATTCAAAATGTAACTAGTACTTTTGGGTGTCATGGAAAATGTATGGAGTAAAAAGTACATCATTTTATTTAGGAAGTAGTCAAAAATATAAATAGTAAAGGACAGATACTCCAATAAACTACTTTTAAAAAATACTACTTTACACCACTGCAAACATAGGCACAGACACATGCATACACACACATGATAACATATGCACTATACATACACACGTACAGATGGATTTTGTGTTGTAGATATGTGGTAATGGAATATGGGCCCGAGGGCACACACACAGTGTGTTGTAAATTCTGTAATGAATGTATTGTAATGTTTTTAAAATTGTATAACCGCCTTAATTCTGCCGGACCCCAGGAAGAGTAAATATAAATACAAAATGACATGAATATCCATAGCCATCTCGTGACAACTCGATACAAAGTAGTTTTTCTCCGTTGCCGGGATGTGTCCTACTTATATACGTACACTCGTAACAACTTAAGCATTAAAATAAACTTCCATTCGATCAGATAAACCTCACGTAGCAAACATGCCATTCATTTTTTGTCGACCAAATTCGACACTCATTGACCCAAAAACTCCATGCTTGGTGGGCGAAACAACGCCACCTGCTGGAGAGATACAGAGTTTCCGCCAAGTTGGGTCTCTCGCTTTCTCTTCCTCTCTTTTAATCAGAAATCACATTTTCTACATTCTTTTTCTGACGTGAAATTGTTTGGTTCAAATCCAACCCTTGTACTGTACATGAAAATAAGGGTCTGGCAATTTGTAGGCTAATTAAACATGTTAAAATGTAAATAATGTGCCATGGGGAGCGTCGTAATTCTACATCGCGTATTTGCCGAGAATGATTTTAGAATACAGAGACTAAATCAGAAGGTCAATGGTATGGAGGAGGATTGCAGAGATGTTGGTGTTGGTGGTGGGTAAAGACAGATTTGCAAGTCAAAGCCACAATTTCCTTTGCCCAAAGTACCATCCATGTGTATGTAGACCTATGTATTTTACAGGAAGTGAGCTATTCATCAATGTCATGACACCAGTATAATGAAAGAGACATATCCTATAATATGAGAATCATAACGTTGAAATACCATTATCCAATTGGTAGCATATTACATGCGAAATGCATGCTTACTGTATCACTTAGAATATTATAATGCATGTTACTGGTGATTTCTATCCTTTGGCGGGCAAATTTCACAATTTAAATTTACTCAACACATTCACAAATGGTGGCTTTGAGCAGTTTTGAGGTTTAGGTTGCTTGATGTTCATAGCTAGCTAGCATCAAATCAAATTGTATTCGTCACATACACATGGTTAGCAGATGTTATTGAGTGTAGCGAAATGCAAAAACATTGTAGTGCACATTTTTCTTCACCCACCAACAACACCAAAAATCTCTGCAATCCTCCTCCATGCCTTTGACCTTATGATTTTGTCTCTGTATTCTAGAAATGCAAAATCATATCGAATTGAACACCATATAGTGATAATTTGCTTTCCTCCATTTCTGGGCGGATGTGCTTTCCCGGAACCGACAAGCAGAACTATGTTTCATGAACTGAAGATTTTTAAACAAACATCTGCTCGTCACCGATGACCGCATGCAATTTGCATAAAGTAGAGCGGAGCTGAATGTTTTCAACTACTCCCCTAAGCAGATCACCTTCCCACAATCCCTTGCGCATTGTTTCGCGTCCTTCCGTTGAAAATGAATGGGGGCGGGCCTTCGTCTGAAGAGTTCGGAAGTGGTGGAAACCCTACATGAGAATTTATTTTTTGTAAACTAAACGTTTCGTGTGTTTCAAATTAATAGGTGTTTAACCTAGTGCCTAATTAATACACACTGCAAAGCACAAATAACATTTAACTTTTCAAAATGTGCATTTGCAATACATATCTAAAATCGCCCAATTTTGTATCTAGGTCATGTGACGGGATACATACATGTTTTAATATATTTTGTTCAGGCAAAAAATGTAACAGAAGAACCATCCCCACGTATCACATTTGATGTTAACTCCGAGATTGGCAAATTCTAGTGGTCATTGGTGTGAAAATATTCATCTAGTATAATACAAAGTATAATATAATCTACTATAATATAAAGCAAGTTTCTGGTTGGTTAGATGGTCTGATTCAATAGTTGTGATTGGATACATTTATATTTCCTGAGTATCTAATCCCGCCTCTCAATACATTCACCAGTAGTCGACCCGCTTTCGTTATCTGTGGAACAAAATAACCCACCGTAACGTTTTGGATCATAAAAGGGACAACAGTGGGTGCCTTGTTTCCAAAAGTATGGATGTAACAACAGATCACATTCGTGACAAACTAATCAAGGAGTTCGGAGCGATACATGTGGTATGTGTCATGTTTCCCCATTCTCCAATGAATGCGCACACGTATGCTGCAACCCATAACGTTAGTGGGCTACGTTATCTATATTGGCCATTTTGTATTTAACATTTACACTGCTCCTGGAGAGCTACTGTGTGTTCAAGCTTTTGCACACTCTCAGGGGTGGGCAACACCAATCCTTGAGGGCCTTGATTGGTGTCACACTTTTTATCCCATGCCTAGCAGTAGCCTGAATCTACTAATCAATTGCTCATGATCAGTGTTGTATATTAGCGACACCTAGTGGTGTAACACCAGCGGGGAACTAGGGAGTCCAGTCAATACAATTACAAACAGAAAATTAGTTCAAGTTTTGTCACATACACAGGATACAGCAGGTGTAAAACAGTACAGTGAAATGCTTTATCTTGCGAGCACTTTCCCGACAATGCACAATACAGGTAATAATATAGAGAGGAAGAAAAACTGGAAATATGAGAGAAGAAGAAAAACTGGAAATATGAGAGAAGAAGAAAAAAAATAAGCCAAGCACTAGAATTCAGTTGAGTCGTGTGTTTAGTGCAGGACTGGAGGAAAAACATGCACCCCCCCAGTGGTTTTGGCCATTCCTGGGCTGATGTATGACCTCACCAATTACCTTTCTTTCTTTTGACAGGAGGTTGAAGACACATCCTCTAACCGATGTGCTGCCAGCTTCAAAGTTTTTTAAATTTATTTATACCTTTATTTAACTAGGCAAGTCAGTTAAGAACAAATTCTTATTTTCAAAGACGGCCTAGGAACAGTGGGTTAACTGCCTGTTCAGGGGCAGAACGACAGATTAAAATCTAATATAATAATTTGTTCTTAACTGACTTGCCTAGTTAAATAAAGGTGAAATAAATTCAAGATTTTCCTGGAAAAAGAAGAAGGTGAGCAGGTACAAAAATCAAATTGTAACAATGAATGATTAGACTCAAGGAAATTGCTTTTCAGACTGGAAAGCCCAAATGAAAATGCTTTCCAAGAAGTGTGAGATCAAGTGTAACTGAATAAAATGGACTGGCACAGCTTTGAATATTAATAATATGACTCCTCTATTGCACAAAGCACTAGAACAAAGAGTGTAGGTGCACTGGCTCCTCGTGTGTAGTGAGTGAGCTGCAATTGATTTTTCACACTGAATTAACAACTTATTGTTCTGGTCTGGAACATGAGTCAGACTCGCCAAAAGAGAAAATAATAAATATTATTTGTAAACATCTCCCCCCTGTTCTAGTGCCCAGCCTGCTCCCACATTGTTAGGCGTCTGCTGGCCAGCCCAGCCACTTGGCCCCCAGATCTCACTACTTGTGCTGTTCCTGCCTTTTCCCCTGGTTAATCTCAGAGGCCAGTACCAGGTCCTGTGGGCTGGTAGCCACCCTGCTGACCTGTGGGACAGTGACCGACCCTGTTCTGGGCTGCCAGGTCTTCATGCCTGCTCCTAGTGCTACTGTCTCATCAAACACACAGCAGAAGGGTGCACGTATCCTTTTTATATGCATCTTGTGTGTCCACTCTGCGATCATGAATTCTGCTACATTCTTAGAAACAAAGGAATTGCCCAGGCCTGTGACCTATTGGGACAGCTGAGGAACCCCTTTGGAACCCTTTTCTCTTAAGAGTGTATGTCTGTTTGAGGAAAGGCGAGGAATGCCCAATGGGTAAACATCTGTAGTATATACTGTATCTGGGGTCTGTAAAGGAGCAAGGATGTCTAACAGGCTGAGGTTTGCAGCATAACTCAGTTGAGGTTTGCCCTGACTGTGAGATTAGTCACGCCCTGGGTATCTTGGTTCAATCATAGTAATTATAGGCCCCTTGGCTACATTTACACATGCAGACAAATTATAATATTTTGCCTAATTATTGCTCTTTTGACAAATCAGATCTTTAGCTAATAATTGGACAAACAGATCAGAATTGGGCTCCATGTGTAAATGCAGCCCCTGTGTTTCCCAAATGTGCATTTTTAAAAAAAAACTTGTGATTAAATGAACAGCTTTATTCTGCCGTCCTGCTTTGCATTGTGACTCACCTGCACAGTCACTGACTGAGTGCAGAGTGGGAGAAAGCAAAACCAGTCGGAGACAAAGACATGACCCCGTCTCTGAGGATGTGAGGATTACTTCCACCACTTTTCTCCTCATGCCCAGGCTCCCATGCGGAAAACGGAAGGAACAGCATGGGAGAAGGAGAGATGGGAGGAGACAGGAGGGAAATGGTGCTCACGTTGTATCCATTTCACTGACTACCACTCTTCTTCTTCTCAGGGGGCTGAGATGTTTTAAGCCCCTACTCTAGATGGCCCAAAATGGAATATGATGTTCATGATCAGGGTTTGGGTAGGTTGCTTCCTAAATGTCGGGGCGGCAGGGTAGCCTAGTGGTTAGAGCGTTGAACTAGGAACCGGAAGGTTGCACGTTCAAACCCCCGAGCTGACAAGGTACAAATCTTTTGTTCTGCCCCTGAACAAGGCAATTAACCCACTGTTCCTAGGCCGTCATTGAAAATAAGAATTTGTTCTTAACTGACTTGCCTAGTTAAATAAATGTACAGTTAGTTACCTGTCCAGAATTGTAATCAGTAATGTAACTTGGATTACTCATCTCTAATGCTTCACCTCCTTATTGATTGGCAACTTGAGCTGGAGTTCTTATTTGGATTACTCAAACTCAGTAACGTAATCTGATTACATTCCGTTACTTTTAGATTACTTTCCCCTTTAAGAGGCATTAGAAGAAGACAACAAAATATGTGACCAATTGAACGACATCTGTTGCAGGATAAATCAATGTTAAAGTTTACATAGCTGGCCATATATGGATGTTAAATTTTACTTTATGGGTTGGTTATGTAGGCTTCCTCTAACCCATCGCTTTCTACTACATATACATATACATAAAATTATATATTTACATTAATATACAGTAAATCATTTATACGTCCAAAAATGTATGTAGCAACTACAGAATTCCCCTTTAAGTCTATAAAATGTGTGCAAGTTTGAGCATGTGTCCATTAGGCCTGTGGATTTTCTTTTTATATCAGCATGAATTAGATTGAGAAATAAAAGCCCCACTTTTATTCCATAGGCTGGGATCTGCACTGTGCAGCAGTTGTTTCATAGGCTGGGATCTGCACTGTGCAGCTGTTGTTCCATAGGCTGGGATCTGCACTATGCAGCTGTTGTTCCATAGGCTGGGATCTGCACTATGCAGCTGTTGTTCCATAGGCTGGGATCTGCACTATGCAGCTGTTGTTCCATAGGCTGGGATCTGCACTATGCAGTTGTTGTTCCATAGGCTGGGATCTACACTATGCAGCTGTTGTTCCATAGGCTGGGATCTGCACTATGCAACTGTTGTTCCATAGGCTGGGATCTGCACTATGCAGCTGTTGTTCCATAGGCTTGGATCTGCACTATGCAGCTGTTGTTCTATAGGCTGGGATCTGCACTATGCAGCTGTTGTTCCATAGGCTGGGATCTGCACTATACAGCTGTTGTTCCATAGGCTGGGATCTGCACTATACAGCTGTTGTTCCATAGGCTGGGATCTGCACTATGCAACTGTTGTTCCATAGGCTGGGATCTGCACTATGCAGCTGTTGTTCCATAGGCTTGGATCTGCACTATGCAGCTGTTATTCTATAGGCTGGGATCTGCACTGTGCAGCTGTTGTTCCATAGGCTGGGATCTGCACTATGCAACTGTTGTTCCATAGGCTGGGATCTGCACTATGCAACTGTTGCAAGAGCGCATTTTTCACTGGCTGTCCATTGGTTTCAAAAACAATGATTGATAGGCAGCTTAAACTTCTATGGATTCAACCATTATTGGGTTGAAATACACATTTAGATTTGTGAACAGCCACCCACAACAACCACAATCCATAAGGCGCAAATAGCTAAATGAGAGAGCAGCAGTGTGATTCACATCAATGCGCTATGTAGATATCAATAATAAGTGATATCTGTATCTCCGTAGACTACACCCCCACTGTCATCCTTTCCTCCAAGCGTTTATTCAAGTTGGATAATCTTTGGATGCCGACAGCAGTCGCACCATTGGAAGACATAGCTTGGACAGTAGCCTACAAAAGCCTATTCCTGCTCTTTTCCCGAAATCATAGTGGTCTCTGATTGGTGGTCATCATTTGTTGTGTCATCATCCTGGTCTCTGATTGGTGGTCATCATTTGGTGTGTCATCATAGTGGTCTCTGATTTGTGGTCAGACTCCCTCAGGTGGAACAAATTTAAACGTGCGCCTTTTTTTTCAATGCTGATTTGAATGTCATTGTGAAAACAGAGAAGGGTCAAAGATCATTTTTTTTTTCCCCCAAAACATCCTTTCTGAATTTAAAAGTAATCCTCGAAGTAATCATCTAGCGTTTCAAAAGTATCTGTAATCTGATTACAATGCAATTTTAGCTGGTAATTTAATGGATTACACTTAACCGTTAATCTTTTACAAAAAGTCAACCCTGCTCATGATACTCATTGTGGAAGGTGGACAAGTTGAAAAGCCTTGTTTCCCATTTGGTGATACGGTATGTAACACTGCGCTGTGATTGGTTTCTTTTGAGTAAGTCAGGCTTTCGGGGCGCATCATAACAATAAGTAGAGATAAACTTCAGTACATCTTTGCTTTCACCGTGTTGGTGAAAGCGGATCCTGTGTTCTGCCTTTCACCCAGGACAACGGAATGGATCCCAGCCGGCGACCCCAAAAAAAACGACTTCGTAAAAAGGGGAAACGAAGCGGTCTTCTGGTCAGACTCCGGAGACGGGCACATCGCGCACCACTCCCTAGCATTCTTCTCGCCAATGTCCAGTCTCTTGACAACAAGGTTGATGAAATCCGAGCAAGGGTAGCATTCCAGAGGGACATCAGAGACTGTAACGTTCTTTGCTTCACGGAAACGTGGCTCACTGGAGAGACGCTATCGGAGTCGGTGCAGCCAGCTGGTTTCTCCACGCATCGCGCCGACAGAAACAAACATCTTTCTGGTAAGAAGAGGGGCGGGGGCGTATGCTTCATGGTTAACGAGACGTGGTGTGGCCACAACAACATACAGGAACTCAAGTCCTTCTGTTCACCTGATTTAGAATTCCTCACAATCAAATGTCGACCGCATTATCTACCAAGGGAATTCTCTTCGATTATAATCACAGCCGTATATATTCCCCCCCAAGCAGACACATTGATGGCTCTGAACGAACTTTATTTGACTCTTTGCAAACTGGAATCCATATATCCGGAGGCTGCATTCATTGTAGCTGGGGATTTTAACAAGACTAATCTGAAAACAAGACTCCCTAAATTGTATCAGCATATCGATTGCGCAACCAGGGCTGGAAAAACCTTGGATCATTGCTATTCTAACTTCCGTGACGCATATAAGGCCCTGCCCCGCCCTCCTTTCGGAAAAGCTGACCACGACTCCATTTTGTTGATCCCTGCCTACAGACAGAAACTAAAACAAGAAGCTCCCGCGCTGAGGTCTGTTCAACGCTGGTCCGACCAATCTGATTCCACACTCCAAGACTGCTTCCATCACGTGGACTGGGATATGTTTCGTATTGCGTCAGACAACAACATTGACGAATACGCTGATTCGGTGAGCGAGTTCATTAGAACGTGCGTTGAATATGTCGTTCCCATAGCAACGATTAAAACATTCCCAAACCAGAAACCGTGGATTGATGGCAGCATTCGCGTGAAACTGAAAGCGCGAACCACTGCTTTTAATCAGGGCAAGGTGACCGGAAACATGACCGAATACAAACAGTGTAACTATTCCCTCCGCAAGGCAATCAAACAAGCTAAGCGTCAGTATAGAGACAAAGTAGAATCTCAATTCAACGGCTCAGACACAAGAGGTATGTGGCAGGGTCTACAGTCAATCACGGATTACAAAAAGAAAACCAGCCCAGTCACGGACCAGGATGTCTTGCTCCCAGGCAGACTAAATAACTTTTTTGACCCGCTTTGAGGACAATACAGTGCCACTGACACGGCCCGCAACCAAAACATGCGGACTCTCCTTCACTGCAACCGACGTGAGGAAAACATTTAAACGTGTCAACCCTCACAAGGCTGCAGGCCCAGACGGCATCCCCAGCCGCGCCCTCAGAGCATGCGCAGACCAGCTGGCTGGTGTGTTTACGGACATATTCAATCAATCCCTATCCCAGTCTGTTGTTCCCACATGCTTCAAGAGGGCCACCATTGTTCCTGTTCCCAAGAAAGCTAAGGTAACTGAGCTAAACGACTACCGCCCCATAGCACTCATTTCCGTCATCATGAAGTGCTTTGAGAGACTAGTCAAGGACCATATCACCTCCACCCTACCTGAAACCCTAGACCCACTCCAATTTGCTTACCGCCCAAATAGGCCCACAGACGATGCAATCTCAACCACACTGCACACTGCCCTAACCCATCTGGACAAGAGGAATACCTATGTGAGAATGCTGTTCATCGACTACAGCTCGGCATTTAACACCATAGTGCCCTCCAAGCTTGTCATCAAGCTCGAGACCCTGGGTCTCGACCCCGCCCTGTGCAACTGGGTACTGGACTTCCTGACGGGCCGCCCCCAGGTGGTGAGGCTAGGCAACAACATCTCCACCCCGCTGATCCTCAACACTGGGGCCCCACAAGGGTGCGTTCTGAGCCCTCTCCTGTACTCCCTGTTCACCCACGACTGCGTGGCCACGCACGCCTCCAACTCAATTATCAAGTTGCGGACGACACAACAGTGGTAGGCTTGATTACCAACAACAACGAGACGGCCTACAGGGAGGAGGTGAGAGCCCTCGGAGTGTGGTGTCAGGAAAATAACCTCACACTCAACGTCAACAAAACTAAGGAGATGATTGTGGACTTCAGGAAACAGCAGAGGGAACACCCCCCTATCCACATCGATGGAACAGTAGTGGAGAGGGTAGTAAGTTCAGGAGGCTGAAGAAATTCGGCTTGTCACCAAAAGCACTCACAAACTTCTACAGATGCACAATCGAGAGCATCCTGTCGGGCTGTATCACCGCCTGGTACGGAAACTGCTCCGCCCACAACCGTAATGCTCTCCAGAGGGTAGTGAGGTCTGCACAACGCATCACCGGGGGCAAACTACCTGCCCTCCAGGACACCTACACCACCCGATGTCACAGGAAGGCCATAAAGATCATCAAGGACAACAACCACCCGAGCCACTGCCTGTTCACCCCGCTATCATCCAGAAGGCGAGGTCAGTACAGGTGCATCAAAGCTGGGACCGAGAGACCTGAAATACAGCTTCTATCTCAAGGCCATCAGACTGTTAAACAGCCACCACTAACATTGAGTGGCTGCTGCCAACACACTGACTCAACTCCAGCCACTTTAATAATGGGAATTGATGGGAAATGATGTAAAATATATCACTAGCCACTTTAAACAATGCTACCTAATATAATGTTTACATAACCTACATTATTCATCTCATATGTATACAGTATACTGTACTCTATATCATCTACTGCATCTTTATGTAATACATGTATCACTAGCCACTAACTATGCCACTTTGTTTACATACTCATCTCATATGTATATACTGCACTCAATACCATCTACTGTATCTTGCCTATGCCGCTCTGTACCATCACTCATTCATATATCTTTATGTACATATTCTTTATCCCCTTACACTTGTGTCTATAAGGTAGTAGTTTTTGAATTGTTAGCTAGATTACTTGTTGGTTATTACTGCATTGTCGGAACTAGAAGCACAAGCATTTCGCTACACTCGCATTAACATCTGCTAACCATTTGTATGTGACAAATAACATTTGATTTGATTTGATTTACACCAATAGGAGAAGAGTCCACTCACACTGTCACCCATGTATAATATGTGCAATTCAGTCAGAAAATGAAGTAGGCTAAAATAAGCAGATACTATTTGGACAAAATAACTGGAAATAAGAACTCCAGCTGGAAGTGGGCTCAGGCAGCCAATCAATAAGGAGGTGAAGCATTAGAGATGAAAATAGAACAGAGAGAGGGCCAGTGTTATTAACACTGCTTGAGTCATATCTCCACAGGGTCCAGCTTTTACACACACACACACACACACACACACACACACACACACACACACACACACACACACACACACACACACACACACACACACACACACACACACACACACACACACACACACACACACACACACACACACCTGCTACCCTTGACTTGATTTGGTGAGCAAGAAGACACGTCTCATTTAGGTTCCATTAGTGCAACTTGTGTCTGTGTCAACCCCCCCCCCCCTTCAATCATATCTCAAAACACAGCATAGACTATTTTATAAACAGACAGACATTATTTTTAACCACTTTTTATTTGCTAAAACCTGTAAAACTGACAAACTGTTGACCAATAAGATCCGTGTTGCTGAAGATGGTCGATAAAAGACATCTCGGAGATACACAGCACCTGTATGTCTTCAGAAAGGTTTCGCTCCCCTTGACTTTCTTCACGTTTTATGTTACAGCCAGAACTTAAAATGGATCCAATTATGATTTTTTTCTTGTAACTGGTCTACACACAATAACACAATGTCAAAAGTGGAAATGTTTTTGTGGTTGTAATTTTTTACAAATTAATTTAAAAAAATGAAAAATGAAAAGCTGAAATGTCAACCCCTTTGTTATGACAAAGCCTTAATTAGTTTGGGAGTAAAAATCTACTTAAGTCACATAATAAATTGAATGAACTTACTCTGTGTGCAATAATAGTGTTTAACATGCTTTTTGAATGCCTACCTCATCTCTGTACCCCCACACATACAATTAACTGTAAGCGGTCGAGCTGTGAATTTCAAACACAGATTCAACCCCAAAGACTCGCAAAGGGCACCTATTGGTAGATGGGTACAAGTAAAGAAGCAGTCATTGAATATCCCTTTGAGCCTGGTGAAGCTATTAATTACACTTTGGATGGTGTATCAATACACCCAGTCACTACAAATTCAGATTCCAAGAACACAGGATGAGATGTTACTATCCTTTGTGCAAGCACTTCCAAGAGTTAATGAACAGTGAGCCTGGTGAAATTTGGGGAGCGCATCATCAGTAGTGTACCTTTGGTTCCTAGGGTGTTTCGGCCTTTCACACTATACACCCTCCCCAAAGGCGGCCAGCGACAGGGTGATCAATCCTACGCTTGCGTCCCATTCCCAATTAGTCATAGGAGTTGCCTTGTTGATGATAGCCAACATCCCATGGGACTATGCATGGCAGGGGCATCCTCCTCCCTGAGTCAAGCATTGTTGACCGCATACCTCCTGGCCCTCTCACTTCGGGGCCCAGCTGGGGTCTTTCCTCTTCATCCAGAGCCACTGACTGCTGCCTTCTGCCGCCTCCGATACAGCTTTGATTGCCGAACGCTGGCTCTGGCCCTTAATTCCAAGGTCTCTAAGCAGTCTGGTTGTAGATGTTGCCACAAAACCTCTGCAGCCCACCTCCACTGGTCGGACTTCTGTGTTCCAGCCATGATGCCGTGCTTCGGCAGCTAGATCGGCATAGCGCAGATGCTTTCGCTCATAAGCCTCATCTACTGAGTCTTCCCAGGGTACTGTGAGCTCAATGATGAAGACCTTCTTGAGTGAACGGGACCAGAGCACCATGTCAGGTCTTAGGGTGGTGGTTGCGATCTCCGGAGGAAACACAAGTTGCCGGCCAATGTCAGCTAGCATTTTCCAGTCGCGGGCCAAGCGCAGCTGGTCTCGCTCTAATGGTGTCGAGCCGCGCTTCGGTGGTTTAGCCCCTTCGTGGACAAAGTTTGTCCGTAAGAGGTGTGATGCTGCTGGGGGTGGTAGGGAGTTGGTGGCAGCTCGCTTGTCCTCCAGGGCGGACGCAAGGTTTTTAAGGACTTGGTTGTGACGCCAAGTGTAGCGTCCTTGAGTGAGGCTTGTTTTACACCCTGTGAGAATGTGCCTGAGGTTGGCTGGCATGGAACAGAGGGCACAGTCCGGATCTTCACCATACCATTGGTGAAGATTAACTGGTGTTGGAAGGACGTCATATGTTGCTCTGATGGAGAAGCTCAACCGCCTCGCTTCCATGGCCCACAGATCCTTCCAGCTTATCTTCCTCTTCTCCACACTGTCCCATCGAGTCCACTGTCCCTGTTTGGAAAGAGAGACTGCCTTGGCCCACCTTGCAGCCTCCTCCTGATGGCGTACTTCCTGCACTACCATCTTCCGCCGCTCTGGTGCAGTGGCCTTACTCCAAGCAGCACGGCTAGTTAGCCCAAGGCCTCCTCTCCCTTGCTGAACATGACCCACAATGTCAGCATGTCTGAGGGCTGCTGTTGCCTCCTGGACTGCTTTTCCTGGCCTCCATTTGCGCCCAGTTGCCAAGGTCGGCGCGTTGTTGCTCACCACTGGGTCTCGAGATTCATTCAGTGTCATCTGGAGCCTGGTTTTTGAGCACTTGAATTCCTCTGTTAGACTGGTGAGGGGCAGCTTGAGGACACCATCTCCATAGAGGCCTATGGTGGTAAGGCATCGTGGAACTCCGAGCCACTTCTTTAAGTAGCCTGTGACTACTCTTTCCATCTTCTCCACTGTTGAGATTGGAACCTCATACACTGCTAAGGGCCACAACACCCGGGGTAGGAGACCAAACTGCAGACACCAGGCCTTTAACTTTCCAGGTAGCTGGGTGTTGTCGATGGACTGTAGGCTACTACTGATGTCTTTGCGCAGCTGTTGCACCTGGTCTTTGTCCTTCAGGCTTGCATCATACCACCTTCCAAGGCTTTTTACCGGCTGCTCAGACACTGTTGGGATTTGGTCATCTCCGATGAAGAATTTCAGGTCAGAGAGTACTCCCTTCACAATCGAGATGCTGCGTGACTTGGATGGTTTAATCTTCATACGGGCCCAGCTGATGTTCTCCTCGAGTTTTCTGAGCAGTCTCCTGGTGCATGGGACAGTGGTGGTCAATGTTGTAATGTCGTCCATGTAGGCTCTGAGTGGAGGGAGGCGGAAACCAGAGTCGACTCGCTGTCCACCAGCAACCCATTTTGAGGATCTGATGATAACCTCCATTGCCATTATGAATGCCAACGGAGAAATGGTACATCCCGCCATTATACCTACATTCAGGCACTGCCATGAGGTGGTGAACTCTGAGGTGGTAAAGCAGAACTGCAGATCCTGGAAGTACGACTTCACCAGGGTTGTGATGGTGTCCGGTATGTGGAAAAATCTGAAGGCAGACCACAGGAGTTCATGGGGCACAGAGCCAAATGCATTGGCGAGGTCAAGAAAGACTACATGGAGGTCCCTTTTTTCCACCTTGGCCATTTGGATCTGGTGCCAGATCATGCTGGAATGTTCCAAGCAGCCAGAGAACCCTGATATTCCTGCCTTCTGTACAGATGTATCGACGTACGCATTCCTTTGCAGGTACTCGGCCATCCTCTGGGCAATGACCCTAAGGAAGATTTTACCCTCGACATTCAGTAAGGAGATTGGGCGGAATTGGCTGATGTTCACTGCATCCTTCTCCTTAGGGATCAGGACCCCACCTGCCCTACGCCACACTTTGGGTATTATCTTATTTTTCCAAGCTGTTCTCATAAGCCTCCAGAGGAACCTCAGGACGTCTGGTGCGTTCTTATACACTTTGTACGGGACTCCATTTGGCCCCGGGGCTGATGCTGTTCTTGCCCGTCGAACTGTGTTTTCCACCTCTTTCCATGTCGGAGGGCTGGTCTCAATATGATGTTCCGGGGGTTCAATGGGTGGGATATCTGATGGAATGGCCAGATGTTCATGTCGCTTTGAGTCAAAGTTTGTTGTTCTCAGGTGCTCCTCTAGGTCTTTCTTTGTTGTTTTTAGAGCTCCACTTTTTTCCTTTGTGAAGAGACTTTTAAGGAACTTGAAGGGATCTTTATAGAATCGAGTTCTAGTTTGTTCTTTCTTCCTTCTGCGTTTCCGTAGGTTCTCTGCTCTGCGGAGGGATGCCAACCGGGTTTTGATATCAGCCTGAAGTGCCTCTATGCCCTCCTTTTCCACTTCCGAGGCCTTCTTCCACTGTTTCTTAAGCTGTCGCCTTTCTTGAACGAGGCGCTTGATTTCTTGTTGCCTCCTGGAAACTGGTGGGGTTGGAACCTTTTCTCCCGCCTTTTGCCTCTTCCACTCCAAATCTTTCTGTCCCGTACTCATAGATAATGTCCCCCATCCTCTCCAACTTCTTCTCCACTGTGCCTCGAAGTTTCTCGAGGGTCAAGGTAAGGTCAGTATTCACTGTTTCCCACAACTTCTTGTCACTGGCGCCAGGCCACTTCACATACGGCCTGTGCCCTGGTAGTCTCCTCTCGACTGCAGGTCTGGGAGGCTCGGTGAGTTCCACTCCTGTTGTTGGTTCCACCTCAGTTGTTACTTCGGTGCTTGAGTTTACGTCCTCCATGACAGTGGTGCTGATGCACTGCAAACTATGGTTTGCGTCCAGTTGCTGTGCTTCATTCGACTGATTTGATCGCTTTCGCAGAAAGTAATCAATGCGAGGCCTCTGTCTCTCTTTACCCAAACACCCCTTCTTCCCCTGGTGGATCCTCAACCCATGGTGTGATGTAACTTTCCTCCAACCACAGACACATACCTGCATCTGTTTGTGGCCCGCTGTTGCAGCAGAACTTGTGACAGTTGCTGTGGTGTTCTCTTGTGCTGTGCTCTCATTACTCGTAGTCGTTTCCGGTCCAGTCGTTACCATGTTGTCAGCCGATGAGTCGACAAAGATACAGGCGTCCTTCCTAACTCAGTTGCTGGAGAGGAAGGAAACTGCTCAGGGATTTCAACATGAGGCCAATGGTGACTTTAAAACAGTTATATAGTTTAATGGCTGTGATAGGCGAAAACTGAGGATGGATTAACAACATTGTAGTTACTCCACAATACTAAGCTAAATGACAGAGTGAAACAAAGGAAGCCTGTACAGAATAAACATATTCCAAAACATGCATCCTGTTTGCAACAAGGCACTTAAGTAAAATTGCAAAAGATTTGGCAAATTAGTGAACTTTATGTCCTGAATACAAAGCGTTAGTTTGGAGCAAATCCACCACATCACGGAGTACCACTCTTCATATTTTCAAGCATGATGGTGGCTGCATCATGGTATGGGTATGCTTGTCATCGGCAAGGGAGTTTTTTTTTTGATAAAAATAAATGGAATAGAGTTAAGCACAGGCAAAATCCTGGAGGGAAACCTGGTTCAGTCTGCTTTCCAACAGACACTGGGAGACAAATTCAACTTTCAGCAGGACAATAACCTAAAACACAAGGCTAAATATACACTGGAGTTTTTTACCAAGAGGACATTGAATGTTGTTGAGTGGCCTAGTTACAGTTTTGACTTAAATTGTATTAAATCTATGGCAATACTTGAAATCGGCTGTCTAGCGATGATCAACAACCAACTTGACAGAACATGAAGAATTTTGTAAAGAATAATGTGCAAATATTGTACAATCCAGGTGTGTAAAGCTCTTAGAGACTGACCCAGAAAGACTCACCGCTGTAATCGCTGCCAAAGGTGATTTCTAACATGTATTGACTTAAAGGGTTGAATACTTAATAAGTCATCAAGATATGCGTTTTATTTATTTTTTGTTTTAGTTGTACAAATGTTAGAACATTTCTTCTACTTTGACATCACAGAGTACTTAGTGTAGACCATTGACCAAAATGTTTTTAATCAACCTTTTAACCCAACAAAACGTGGGAAGAGTCAAGAGGGTGAATACTTTCTGAAGGCCCTGTATAAACAACAATTTAAACAAAACTGTTTCTCTGGTCATATCTTCAATAATTATATTGAATATATACATGTCACATATAAAACATACAAGCCCCACAGCTTACAGTTGACCATGATCAAAGAAATGATTGCCAAATGATAAGGAGGTTGAGTTTTTGTAAACACAGTCTCTTGACCCGTCGCCGTCTGCACCAACGTCTGGGTGAATCTCATAAAGTCTTTCCTTGGTTCTTCAACCTCCTTCTCAAAACTCATTGGAGGAGAAGATCTGAGGTTCCTCCCCTTCCGCTCTACAGCTCCTCCCCTCGGATCTTCTCCTCCAATGCGTGTTTAGAAGCGGTCGAGGAATAAAGGAAACGCCCATTTCCCCGCTTTCACTCATGGCCGCCTTTGGCCGTGATATCCAACATGGCGTGCAGTTCCCAGGGTTCGTATCCCAGCAGGCCTTGCAGGTCACAGACAAAACGGTAGACGTAGCGCTTGCCAGCGTTCTTGTGGATGATGTTCTTGTCGTAGTAGTAGCGCAGGCCTCGACTCAACTTCTCGTAGTTCATCTTAGGCTTGTTCTTCCTCCGGCCCCATAGCTGGGCCACCTGGGATAACAAACCATTAAACTAGTATTATCATCAACATATTATACAGTATATAGGCCTATCTAGCCACCTGGGATAACAAACCATTAAACTAGTATTATCATCAACATATTATACAGTATATAGGCCTATCTAGCCACCTGGGATAACAAACCATTAAACTAGTATTATCATCAACATATTATACAGTATATAGGCCTATCTAAAGTTGGCTAATTGACCTTACTTCAGAATAAGAACACAGTAACAACATGTTTGCATATAATAGGCTACACCTCTTGCCTCGTCAGGATCTGTCAGTTTAAACTCCCATCCATCCCCTGTCCAAATTATAAATGATTGACAGCTGCGGTCAATGAGGAGCTCCAATAGAAACTGCCACAGCTGAATGGGACCACTGCCTGTTGAGACATATAGGGAGGGATTAAACTGTTAAGCAAGTCAGTTAAGAACACATTCTTATTTACAATGACGGCCAACCCCGAACAAACCCCAACGACGCTGGGCCAATTGTGTGCATCGCCCTATGGGACTCCCAATCACGGCTGGTTGTGATACAGCCTGCAATCGAACCAGGGTCTGTAGTGACGCCTCTGGCACTGAGATGCAGTGCCTTGGACCGCTGCACCACTCAGAAGCCCCAAGACTAAGGAGATCAAGATCCAGGCAAAGGAGTTGGCTAAAGCAGAACCTAGATTGTAGATCAACGGGTAATCAAAGAGAGAGTGGTCATTTTCTACACAAAGAACATCACTCACCAGTATAAGCAGACAGAATGCCTGCCGGAACCACAGCTCTACCCAGATCAGTCTTGTCCCCGATAAACTCTTTGAAGCTCCTGTGTGGGGGTGGCAAATTGAAGGGGTCCTCAGGAATGGACTCTTCCACACCCTGCGTTGGTCTAGTCAAGGACAGAGAAGCGGTGATGTCCGTGTCCTCATAATGCAGGGTCCCAAACCCAACGTCACAATCTGAAGTCAAGAGATTGAGAAAATTGGTTGATGATAGGAAACTATTCCATGAATCTCTCTTAACAGAAGGAGAGACACCTCCAAAGCCCCTGGTCTAAAGCAATAATACATTTCCAAAGGCTTATCAATTAGAAATACATTCTGATTGTTAACCCCCTTTCCCTTCAATCAAATATTAATCCAACACAAAGGGAGAAGAGTCTCCTCACATAATTAAATAGAACACACATAGTGGTATGAAGAACACAAGGCATATCTATATGGTTTCCTACCAAGGTCTCTATGGTTTCCTGCCAAGGTCTCTATGGTTTCCTGCCAATGTCTCTATGGTTTCCTGCCAAGGTCTCTATGGTTTCCTGCCAAGGTCTCTATGGTTTCCTATCAAGGTCTCTATGGTTTCCTACCAAGGTCTCTATGGTTTCCTACCTGTCCTACCAAGGTCTATATGGTTTCCTGCCAAGGTACCTATGGTTTCCTACCAAGGTCTCTATGGTTTCCTACCAAGGTCTCTATGGTTTCCTACCAAGGTCTCTATGGTGTCCTACCAAGGTCTCTATGGTTTCATACCTGTCCTACCAAGGTCTCATTGGTTTCCTACCAAGGTCTCTATGGTTTCATACCTGTCCTACCAAGGTCTCATTGGTTTTCCCACCTGTCCTACCAAGGTCTCATTGGTTTCCTACCTGACCTACCAAGGTCTCATTGGTTTCCTACCAAGGTCTCTATGGTTTCCTACCAAGGTCTCAATGGTTTCCTACCTGTCCCACCAAGGTCTCATTGGTTTCCTACCAAGGTCTCTATGGCTTCCTACCTGTCCTACCAAGGTCTCCATGGTTTCCTACCTGTCCTGTCAAGGTCTCGGAGCAAAGGGACAGAGGACAGGTAGTTTCTGTAAGGTCCTTCCTGTTTGACCCGGTGGTAGTCCTGATATCTCACATTCACAGGGTCAAGGGTCAGAAGCTGTGGGGGTTCTATTGGGAGATGGGAGAACTGACCATGGTGATTCTGCTTGTCCATGGGCTGCACATGGTCCACGTAACTGTCTGAGGAAGACAGAGCATAGCTGATATAGATTATATGTATACTGATATGAGACATACAGACTATATACACCTCTGAAGGGATGCGTTTTTAATACCTTGGTTAATTTGCGACTGGCAGAGAGAATTCAACGTGCAAAGGACTAGAGAGGAACCAGAATCATATTCACAATCTGAAACACACATAGATACACACATGCAATAGAAATCTCTACTACTATCATAGTTCAATGAATGAATACATACACTGGTATGATACAGCATCACTCCCCCATTTTACCTCTGCGCATAGTTTCCAGATGTTCCCAGAGGATCTCTCCTGCTGTGTAGTCAGAGCTCAGGTCCAGGAAGGCCTCTCTGTCCAGGGTACAGAGCTCACTCCCAGGCAGCCCTCTCCAATCCGAGCCCAGGCTTTGGAGCCCGAACTCAGCCTGGCACCAGTCTAACCAGTGGTTCACCTCCCACTCTGACCACAGTTTAGGGTCTGGACACAAAAGAGGAAATAGAATATTAGTCACAATACAATTTGTATCGCTCTTTACATCTTGATTTCCATACACACTGTGCAGGTTAGGCTGAAACAGAGAGACCAGTTACAGGTAGGCTATACAACAAAACTACAAGTTATATAATACCAGATGTCATTGTATGTATACGCCACATGGTACCTTGTGGGAAGTGCATACGGCTGCTCTCCTGGGCGAAGCCAGCGAAGGTGGCCCTTATCGCCTGGCTCAGGACCTCCTTACTGGTGGGGGTGAGAGGAGGGACATCCAGTGGATCTACCTCTACACCGGAGACAGGTCACGGAGTCATCCCAGAGACAATAACGAATCGGGGAGGAAAAACAGACAAGAGCTGAGAGCTCAATAGCAGAGTTTGAGCACACACAAATTAACCGACTACTAAAAAGAGGACACCATAAATGACAGTATAAAGTTGTAAATAAAGTAGTGAAAAGAATACAACACAGGATTATGGTGAATGACAAAAGGGGAGGGAAATACCGTAAGCGCTCCAGTCCATCCTTAGGTCTTTGGAACGAGGGATCAGGTGGAAGAAAGTGATCCAGAGAAGGGAGAGGAGTTTTAATAAGACCAATGGGACGAGGAGGGAGGAGAAGGGTTTTAATAAGACCAATGGGACGAGGAGGGAGGAGAGGAGTTTTAATGAGACCAATGGGACAAGGAGGGAGGGGACAGGTGGTGACGGATATGTGTCAATCGGCAGTGATGGAGGGGCGGGTATTGGGGACACTACCAAATAGGAAACGAGAACTCCCAATTAGGCAACATGGAAAGGATACTGCAAAAAGACATACAGGGAGGTTATCTAGAGAGACGATGCCACAAAAGGAGCCATTACAACTGAGAAGGGTAGTTGTGATAGAGATAAGGAACTACTCTTTTTGTTTTTAAGTTGATAGCGTTTAACTAAGGCAATACACTAGTATATCATCAGGAACCACTGAGATCATGGCAATTCAATTGGAAATATTTACACCAGCAGCAGCGAATCAGGTCTTTCTATTTCAACATGGCATGTGGTGTAGTGACCACCCAATGAGGGGCTGGCTGTAAGTGCATATCTGTGCAGGGGGTTTCTTCAACCCCATTCATATAACAGAAACACTGGGATTATATCAGGTAGTGTATCGTAAGTAAGTTAACATCTAATTGTGTGTGTGTGTGTGTGTGTTCCCCAGCCCAGCAGGGAGAGCCTTTAGAGCCAGACACCCATTACCGGACCACTGTGGCTGCCTTACTGCGATGAGGTTCTTCCATGAAGTGGGTTTAGGGAGCCATGACAGTGAGCAATTTAGTCACAAAATGAGTCACACATTGTGTAAGACATTTGTAGAAAACAACAGAGGGGGGAAAAGAAAGGACAGACCTGGTTGGTGTTAAAGCAGCAATCAGCAGTTAAAACAATAACAAAGCAAACTCCCCGCCACTGTTTCGTTAAGAGCTGAGGGACGGGGCTGGAGAAATGAAACCACTCTCAAATTCATAGAGCTGTGGATGCAGGTGGTCCATGATATCAAAACTAAAGGTTTAACCATGTTTCCATGGTAGTCACGGTTTGTTTACATTAACTTTGTTTACAAACATCGGAGTAAAACAAGATCATATTTTGAGGTGTACGAAAATGGTAACTATGTTCAAAAAGTTATATTCTTCAAGAATCAATGGGTACATATCCTTATTAACGGACAAATCAATAAACATTAGTAGTGACTGCAGATTTCCCCTTTATGGCCTGGCCAAGTTTAATATGTTTTAATCTTGATATCTGGGAGAGTTTGGTAAAGACTTTCAGCCTGTGCCATGGGTTCTGGACCATTATGGCAAAGGAGGTAGTGACTGAGCTTGCCCTGCGGTATCCACATAGCTGGACCACTACCCTTACATCGCTACACTAGCACTGTCCCTGTCTACTATGGGAGCGCTGGTGGAACCGGAGTCCCCCACAGTTCCGGAATGTCTTTCCGCACTGACTGCAGACATACGGCTTCTCCCCAGTGTGTATGCGGAAATGCCTGGTGAGCGCCCCCGAGTGGCGAAAGCGCATGGAGCACACCGAGCAGGTATAGGGTCTCTCTCCAGTGTGGATTCTCAGGTGAGTCTTCAGGTTCTCCAGACGGTTGAAATCCCGGTCACACTCGCTGCAGTGGTAAGGGCTCTGGCCAGGGGGGAAGACCTGACGCTTGGGGTGGGCCTGGGTGTGGTGTCTACGGAGCTCGCTGGGCTGGTGGAAGCCCTGGCCACAGAGTTTGCAGATGTGGCTGGGGTGGGGGATGGTGGGATTAGGGTTGGGGTGGGGGATGGTGGTATTAGGGTTGGTTCTGATCTGGACTCCATAGATCTGAGGTGGGGCAACAGGGATGATGGGAGCTGCTGCCTCTCTTGGTTGGAAGAGGTTGTTGGGGAACTGGGAGGAGAAGGCTGGAAGGGCACTGGCTGTTGGGGCAGTCAGTTGTGGAACATCTGTGTTGACCATATGAGGGTGAGCTGTGGAGAGAGAGAATACATTAAAACATATATATTTAATGTTTTATTACACAGGTTCCATATACATACATCCTACATGCAGGCAAAGGTGTTACTCATTCTAATAAAATAATTTTGAGAGATACTGACACATAATGGTTAGTGTTACTCAGTAAGTGGTCAATCTTATGAAGTCTGGTGGCATCTTGTGGGTGGTATAGTCAGTGGCTATTTGGAAGCTCTCTGCTATTATCTGGTACTTACACAGACTATGGCTGGTTCCAGGAAGCAGAGAGTCAGAGATCTGTAAGTCCAAAGGGTCCGGCTTCCACTCCTCTAACATCTTGGACTGAACCAGAGACAGACTATCAGGACCAAAGTCTTCTTTTACCACAGAGTCAAAACTAGAACCAGAACCGGAACCAGAACCGTTCTCCTCCTTCACTCTAACCTGCTCCGTCTCAAGGCTCTGGACCACTACGTGAAGTGGTGATGGGTCATTATCTCCAAATGTTGTTTCTAGACCACTATGACTGATGCTTTCTACACTTGCCTTGTGGTCCATACACAAACTGGAGGCCTCTTCCCCGACTTCTGAAAAGAAAAAGACATTCAGAACAATTGTCAGGCTTAGACGCTATTTCTTGTTCTTATCTAGCTAGTCAATCACAAACTGTATTTCTCTAATATTGTATGTATGACATATAATTTGTCTTGATAAATAGGCCTACCTTTAAGCAGGTCATGATGAGGGATAGACTGTCCTCTTGTAGCTGGGTGTAGGTCTTGGGAACACACCCGACCATCCTCGCTGATTTCACTGAAAGACCCATGGTCTTTCTGTCGTTCACTACTGATCTCTGCCTCCACAATTTCATATCCATATTCGTCCAATGAATATGAGGACTTTATATTTAGTTCGTTGTCCTTTGACTGCTTTTGAGTCTTTGCTAAGTTGTTGTTGTGGAGAGGACTTGTCGACAACTGTCCCTGCGGACTTACACCTCTCGTTGTTTCCACACATTGACGCGCAGCATTCAACTCTTGCTCGGTTGTTTGCAAGCGTTGTTTAAGAGACTTGTTTTCCCGTAGGGTTTCGTGCATCTGATCGCGGACATCCCCAAGCGCTTGACCTACCAGTTTAGTGACTTCTAATACGGCAATTTCCACAGCCACTTCGAACGCACCGTGGATCGTCGCCGCCAGTTCGTCCTGGAAAGAGAGCGATATCTCACCCTCTCCAGCGGTTTTCGAGGGGCGAGCTTGGGCTGACATTGAAGTCTCCCTTTTGATCCCTGTGTTAGTTTTTGACTGAGGCTTCATGTCGCTACAATAACCTTACTGCTAGTCTGATTATAATATTACTGGCTACTATGTTGCAATGTGATTGGCTACAATATAGCAGGAAGAGAGTAACTCCGTCTGAATCTTCCTCGCTTACCCAGCATCTGGATATATCAGCTGGACATTATATATTATAGAAAACCTTCTAAATGTCTATTGGCGAATGTTTTACATTTGCGCTATGAAATGTGTATCGCGCTCTTCTTCCCCAGCGTCTTACAAACAATGAATGTAAGGCAAAGAGGATCAATTATATTGACAAGATGGTTGACTGACCGCTCTAACGATGGAAATACATGTCCGCAAAGGCTAAAAGTAGGCGGGAGGATGCGCGATCAGGTGGGAACATTCTAGCCAATGAGAGGGCAGATACGCCTGTGAACAACAACTCCCATATAAAAATGTTTTTCACAAAGTTGCCGGAATGTTACGTGCATTACACTTAGGCTACATCAGTACACTCGTAGCAACCTAATCATTATGAAACTTATATTTGATTAAATGATAAGCTTCTCATATCAAAATAGTACTTACCATATTCGCCGCTCTCTCATTGCCACCCGTACAAAAAACTCCGCCCTCTGCTTAACGCTTTTCGCCAAGACAGATTTTAGGCGGAGTCGACCATCTCACTTCACCGCTTCCTCTCGGCTGTATATGCAAACAACATTAACGAGTCACGTCCGGGTCACGGATTTTTTGAAGATTTCTAAAGTAAAAGTTCTCCATGTAATAGAATAAACGTTTTAATAACCTGTATTTATTCATGATATATGACGCTAATGTGTGTTATGTATTTGACCTTGGAAGTTGCAAATGGCACTTAAATATAAACAGATATGAATCACTGTGAATGTTTTGACAATGATTGTGTAATATCATGATTAAATACAGGTTATTGACACTTTTCTACTATTATGGTGAGGCTTTTATTTAGAAAAATGTATAAAATTCCCTGACCCGGAAAAGCTTTTATGTCGGTTGCCGTCGAGACAGTGAGCAGCAGTCATCCCGTTTACAAGAGTAGCAGTAGCTAGTTGTTGAAGAACACTTTAGCTATATTGTTTGCTCGTAATTGTAACCAGTAAAACAAAAAAAATGCTAAGGAAAAAATCCACTAGCAGAGAAAAGAAAAGGAAAAGTTCACATACGGAAGAGCAGCATGTCGACAGAAGACGAAGGTGTACAGAGTCTAGTGTGGAGGTGAGAGAACATTGCTGGCTACGTTGGCTGCTTTGCTCATTTATACAACAAACTAATATTCCAAGTGTCTGTATCGCAATCACTTAATTACTTGTTTTATTCGTGTTGTCTTTTTGGTCTTCTCACCTTCGCTCCTTCTGTTCTGTGTGCACTTTCCCATTACACACACACACACACACACACCAAGCCCCCCGTCCCCCACAACAACAAAGTCTGTCCAGCAGAATCGGACCAAGGTAAAGTTGGTTTTATATTCACACATTGACGTTCAACAGACATTCTCCAAAATTCTCCATTTAAAAAAAGTAAAAACCAATAACTAATTGACTAAATTCACTGTTTTGTCACATAATCATCAAACTAGATATGATCTATTCTATAAATGTCTAGTATACTTCTACCATCTTTGGTTTGAGGAGAAATTCCAGTAAGGATTTGATAGAAATAAAAATTGCATAGACTACATGCCCCGATTTATACAGTTTTAAATGGCATTTGAAATAGATGTTATTGATGTATTTCTAGCAAGTCAAAAAAAAAAAAAAGGTTGTAAAAGTATTCTAGACATCTATAGAATAAATATTTTCTAGTTTGATGTTTCTGTGACAGACGGTGAATTAGTTAAATATTTTTTGTTACAATTTTAAATGGCTTTTGGTGAATGTCTGAATGTGAATATAAAACCAACTTTACCTTGATCAGAATATATTTTCCTTTTTTTTAAACTAGGCAAGTAAGTTAAGAACAAATTCTTATTTTCAATGACAGCCTAGTGGGTTATTTTTTTATTTCACCTTTATTTAACCAGTTAGGCTAGTTGAGAACAAGTTTTCATTTACAACTGCGACCTGGCCAAGATAAAGCAAAGCAGTTACACATGGAATAAACAAACATACAGTCAATAATACAGTAGAAAAAGTCTATACACAGTGTGTGCAAATGAGGTAAGATAAAGGAGGTAAGGCAATAAATAGGCCATGGTGGTGAAGTAATTACAATATAGCAATTAAACACTGGAATGGTAGATGTGCAGAAAATGAATGTGCAAGTAGAGATACTGTGGTGCAAAGGAGCAAGATAAATAAATACAGTATGGGGATGAGGTAGTTGGATGGGCTATTTACAGGTGGGCTATGTACAGGTGCGGTGATCTGTGAGCTGCTCTGACAGCTGAGCGCTTGGTTACTTTTCCTTTACTCTGCGATCCAACTCATCCCAAACTATCTCAATTTGGTTGAGGTCAGGTGATTGTGGAGGCCAGGTCATTTGATGCAGCACTCCATCACTCTCCTTTTTGGTCAAATAGCCCTTGCACAGCCTGGCGGTGTGTTGGGTCATTGTCCTGTTGAAAAACAAATGATAGTCCCACTAAGCGCAAACCGTTTGGGATCGTGTATCACAGCAGAATGCTTTGGTAGCCATGCTGGTTAAGTATGCTTTGAATTCTAAATAAATCATTGCTCGTGTTTCTTGGCCCAAGTATGTCTCTTCTTCTTGGTGTCCTTCAGTAGTGGTTTCTTTGCAGGAATTTGACCATGAAGGCCTGATTCACGCAGTCTCCTCTGAACAGTTGATGTTGAGATGTGTCTGTTACTTGAACTCTGAAGCATTTATTTTGGGCTGCAATTTCTGAGGTTTAATGAACTGATCCTCTGCAGCAGAGAGAACTCAGTCTTCCTTTCCTGTGGCGGTCCTCATGAGAGCCAGTTTGATCATAGCACTTAATGGTTTTTGCGACTGCACATGAAGAATCATTCAAAATTCTTGACATTTTCCGTATTGACTGACCTTCATGTTTTTAAAGTAATGATGGACTGTCATTTCTCATAGCCCTATTTGGTAAAGACCAAAAGACAAAAAAAAACATTACACCACCCCTACCATGTCACAACACAACGGATTGGCTCAAATGCATTAAGAAGGAAAGAAATTCCACATTTCAATGAACACCTGTTAATTGAAATGCGTTCCAAGTGACTACCCCATGAAGCTGGTTGAACTTTTTTTTTGTTGGTTACTATATGATTAGGTTGTGTTATGTGTTATTTCATAGTGTTGATGTCTTCACTTCTAGAATGTAGAAAATACTAAAAAATAAAGAAACCCTTGAATGAGTAGGTACAGTTGAAGTCGTAAGTTTACATGCACCTTAGCCAAATACATTAAACTCAGTTTTCACAATTCCTGAAATTGAATCCCAGTAAAAATTCCCTGTTGAAGGTCAGTTAGGATCACCACTTTATTTTAAGAATGTTAAATGTCCGAATAATTGTAAAGAGTGATTTATTTCAGCTTTTATTTCTTTCATCACATTCCCAGTGGGTCAGAAGTTTACATACACTCAATTAGTATTTGGTAGCATTGCCCTTTAAATTGTGTAACTTGGGTCAATTGTTTCGGGTAGCCTTCCACAAGCTTCCCACAATAAGTTGGGTGAATTTTGGCCCATTCCTCCTGACAGAGCTGGTGTAACTGAGTCAGGTTTGTAGGCCTCCTTGCTCGCACACGCTTTTTCAGTTCGGCCCACAAATCTTCTATAGGATTGAGGTCAGGGTTTGTGATGGCCACTCCAATACCTTGACTTTGTTGTCCTTAAGCCATTTTGCCACAACTTTGGAAGTATGCTTGGGGTCATTGTCCATTTGGAAGGCCCATTTGCGACCAAGCTTTATTTTCTTGAATGATGTCTTGAGATGTTGCTTCAATATATCTGCATAATTTTCCTGCCTCATGATGCCATCTATTTTGTGAAGTGCACCAGTCCCTCCTGCAGCAAATCACCCCCACAACATGATGCTGCCACCCCTGTGCTTCATGGTTGGGATGGTGTTCTTTGGCTTGCAAGCCTCCCCCTTTTCCTCCAAACATAAAGAATGGTCATTATGTCCAAACGGATCTATTTATGTTTCATCAGACCAGAGGACATTTCTCCAAAGAGTACGATCTTTGTCCCCATGTGCAGTTGCAAACCGTAGTCTGGCTTTTTTATGGCGGTTTTGGAGCAGTGGCTTCTTCCTTGCCGAGCGGCCTTTCAGGTTATGTCGATATTGGACTTGTTTTACTGTGGATACAGATACTTTTGTACCCGTTTCCTCCAGCATCTTCACAAGGTCCTTTGCTGTTGTTCTGGGATTGATTTGCACTTTTCGCACCAAAGTAGGCTCATCTCTAGGAGACAGAATGCGTCTCCTTCCTGAGCGGTATGACGGCTACGCAGTCCCATGGTGTTTATACTTGCAAACTATTGTTTGTACAGATGAACGTGGTACCTTCAGGTGTTTGGAAATTGCTTCCGAGGATGAACCAGACTTGTGGAGGGCTACAATTATTTTTGAGGTCTTGGCTGATTTCTTTTGATTTTTCCCATGATGTCAAGCAAAGAGGCACTGAGTTTGAAGGTAGGCCTTGAAATACAATTAGCCTATCAGAAGCTTCTAAAGCATGACATCATTTTCTGAACATTTTCAAGCTGTTTAAAGGCACAGTCAACTTTAATGTATGTAAACTTCTGAAGCACTGGAATTGTGATACAGTGAAATAATCTGTAAACAATTGTTGGGAAAATGACTTGTGTAATGCACAAAGTAGATCTCCTAACCGACTTGCCAGAACTATAGGATGTTAACAATAAATGCGTGGAGTGGTTGAAAACGGGTTTTAATGACACCAATCTAAGTGTATGTAAACTTCCAACTTCAACTGTATGTCCAACTTTTGACTGGTACTGTGTGTGTATGTGCATATATATATATGCACACTGTGTGTGTGTGTGTGTGTGTGTGTGTGTGTGTGTGTGTGTGTGTATATATGTGTGTATATATAATTTCCCATAAGTTTGAAAAAAATATAGATAGGATTTGTAGGCTATATTGCTCAGCCCTTACACACAAGTTAAATATCAAAACCAACTGAATCAATTGTATTAGTTTGGGGGAAGGTCAACACACGTATGAAACATTCATGTGTATTTAACGTTAGATGGCTAGTTTGTCTCGAGATGAACTAGAGATGGGTTATTTTACCTGAAATTCATATGGTCCTTTTCGTTTTGCTGCTTCTTCGTAGAATTTTCATGCAAAATCTGACTATTTTAATCCACTGGAAACAAAGTTTGTTTTCAACGTGGTCGGTCTGTTCGGGGTGTAAAGAGTTTTTTTAGGAACACTGCATTTTTCACTTCAGTGGTTACTTGCATTCTACCTTTTGACACAATGTTGGCCCTCATTGACTCGGTTACTCCTGGTGAAAAAACATACTGCTATATGACTCCTTGAAACAGGACTCCAAGGAGGAGCAGGCAGATCTGGAGCTGATTGAGCCTGGCAGCGACGTCGAGGAGGGAGGACTGGACCTGAGTGTGCCATTTAAACCCATCAGTGCCTATGTCGCAGACAGACATGAGATGCTCGATCAGTGCTTTCACGTGCTGGGAGAGAATAAGCTGCAGAAGATGCTGCCTGATGAACTCAAGGTGATTGTGTAGTGAAATTTAGGGGGTAGCATGAAAAGGACTGGAACCAGGGGTCCCTGCGTCAGGGGTGTTGGCTGTGCAAAGTGGCTAGGCCTAACCTAATTTCTAACTCCTAACCCATTTGTGTGTTTGGTCAGCACATCTGTTCTATGCTACTTAATGTAAAGATTGGATGTGTGTTTGATGTATTGTGGACAATCAGTGAAGAGTATAGTCAGACGGTACCATTAGTCACATTTTGGTAATTTCTCTGTTTTAAATTTGATTTGGTGCTGTGGGCATTTGCCAGTTTTTTAAATTAATTTGTAATACATTGATAGGTTGAAAGTAGAGACTGTTATGGTATCTTCTCTCCCTCCCCTCTCTCTTGTTTCCATATTTGTTCTCTCTTGTTTTGTTTTTACAGAGCTGTAGTCTGGATTACATCTTGTTGTTTTGTTTTTACAGAGCTGTAGTCAGGATTACATCTTGTTGTTTTGTTTTTACAGAGCTGTAGTCTGGATTACATCTTGTTGTTTTGTTTTTACAGAGCTGTAGTCTGGATTACATTTTGTTGTTTTGTTTTTACAGAGCTGTAGTCTGGATTACATCTTGTTGTTTTGTTTTTACAGAGCTGTAGTCTGGATTACATCTTGTTGTTTTGTTTTTACAGAGCTGTAGTCTGGATTACATTTTGTTGTTTTGTTTTTACAGAGCTGTAGTCTGGATTACATCTTGTTGTTTTGTTTTTACAGAGCTGTAATCTGGATGAAATCAAGACATTGTGCAGGGAGCAGCTGGAGCAGCTGTCTCAAAGCCACCTCCTTCAGATACTGGAGGGTAAGCCCATGGGTCCATTCAGCATCACAAGGTGGTGGTCTACAGTTAACCCTGCTGTCTTGTCGGTTCTCTTGGTCTGTTATAAACTGGGTGGTGTTCAGAAGACACAAAATGGGGAAGTAGGTTATTACCTGAACTTTTCCCAACAAGAACTCTACAATTAAAAATTGTACGTTGTGTCATTCTGAACACGACCCATTTTCGCCTCATTAATCCGATGGTGTGTTTGGTTGATGTTCTCAAAAGGTGAAGAGCTGACTGGTTCATCTGAAGGGGATAGGGAAAATGGCGCCACCGATAGCCAGTGAGTAGAACTGCATTTAATTGGAGCATAATGTTGCTTCTTCCCTTATCATAATCTGTTACAGGGACCTGAAAAGGACATGTTATCGCTGATGTTTTTGCTGTTGTGTTCAACCTGTGTAGCGAGAACCAATTGTAAGACATGGCTTTGTGTACACACACAATAGGCCAAACTGCTTATTTGCTGTAAAAAGCTAATTTTTTTGTTCTACAAAGACTGTTTTACTCTTATAGATTTCTATTGCTTTGCTATTACTGGTCTGTAGGCTAGTTGACATTTTGGTGCGAGTTGCAGGTAGAATTGCAAACATTTGTCATAATCGTATCCTGATTTAAAAAAAAATAATAATAAATTATTCATTGTATCTGATTGGTCAATGTTAGTCTGGAAGTGATTCAACAAAGTGTTTTTTTTTTTTCATTCTTTCTGTTAAGGCAGGATAATAATGTGGATTCTACGTCGTCCCTGAAAGAGAGTGTTGAAGTGGAGATCAAACAAGGTACTGGTAGCTGATATTGCTCTAGACAAGTTGTTCCCAAACTTTCTATAGTCCCGTACCCCTTCAAACATTCAACCTCCAGCTGCGTACCCCCTCTAGCACCAGGGTCAGCTGTACTCCCTCTAGCACCAGGGTCAGCTGTACTCCCTCTAGCACCAGGGTCAGCTGTACCCCCTCTAGCACCAGGGTCAGCTGTACCCCCTCTAGCACCAGGGTCAGCGCACTCTCAAATGTTGTTTTTTGCCATCATTGTAAGCCTGCCACACACACACACACAAACTATATGATACATTTATTAAACATTATAATGAGTGAGTTTTTGTCACAATCCGGCTCGTGGGAAGTGACCGAGCTCTTATAGGACCAGGGCACAAATTTTGTTCTTTATTTAACCATCTTACATATAAAACCTTATTTGTTCATCAAATTGTAAATAACTTACCACAGGTTAATGAGAAGGGTGTGCTTGAAAGGATGTACATAACTCTGCAATGTTGGGTTGTATTGGAGTCTCAGTATTAAATCATGCTAGTGAGGGCCGAGAATCCACTCTCCCATAGGTACGTGGTTGCAAAGGGCATCAGTGTCTTAACAGCACAATTTTCCAAGGCAGGATACTCTTGAGCGCAGCCCAATCCAGAAATCTGGCAGTGGCTTCTGATTAAATTCAATTTTTACAGTACCGCTTGTGGCAATTTCAATGAGGCTCTCTTGTTCAGATATCGCTAAGTGGACTGGAGGCAGGGCATGAAAGGGATAACGAATCCAGTTGTTTGTGTCATCCATTTTGGGAAAGTAATTGCGCACCCAGCTCACTCAGGTGCCTCGCTATATCGCATTTGACATTGTCCGTAAGCATGTTAATTTGCACATAAAAAAAATCATACAATGATGGAAATACCTGTTGTCCTTGTTAATGCGGACAGAAAAGAGCTCCAACTTCTTAATCGTAGCCTCAATTTTGTCCCCGCACATTGAATATAGTTGCGGAGAGTCCCTGTAATCCTAGATTCAGATCATTCAGGGGAGGAAAAAAACACCCAGATAGGCCAGTCATCATACAAGCGGTCAGACAAGTGAAAACTATGGTCAGTAAAAACTTTAAACTCGTCTCTCAATGAAAAAAAAAAAAAGTGTCAATACTTTCCCCCTTGTTAACCAGCTCACTTCTGTATGTTGTAAAAGCGTTACATGGTCGCTGCCCGTATCGATGCAGAAAATACAGGAGTTCAGGGGCCTTGCTTTAACAAAGCCTCTCGGTGAATGCTGCATAGAATTCAATGGATTGTATGCAAAGCAATAATTGTTTCAAAATATCTCCTGCCATGTCACTGATGCGTCGTGAAACAGGGTTGTTTGATGAAGGCATTGTCTGTAGATTTTTGGGGCCTTTTCCCTCAGCATTGTTCCAGCTATATCCGCAGCAGCAGGGAGAATGAAGTCCTCCACAATAGTATGGGGCTTGTCTGTCCTAGTCACTCGGTAGCTCACCATATAAGACGCTTCTAGCACCACCTTATTAATGGTATCTGTTTCTTTTATACATGTCTGACCATGCTGGTCATTTATGAACATTTGAACATCTTGGCCATGTTCTGTTATAATCTCCACCCGGCACAGCCAGAAGAGGACTGGCCACCCCTCATAGCCTGGTTCCTCTCTAGGTTTCTTCCTAGGTTTTGGCCTTTCTAGGGAGTTTTTCCTAGCCACCGTGCTTCTACACCTGCAGTGCTTGCTGTTTGGGGGTTTTAGGCTGGGTTTCTGTACAGCACTTTGAGATATCAGCGGATGTACGAAGGGCTATATAAATACATTTGATTTGATTTTGTCAAATGGGCATGTTTTCATTTCTACCTGTCTGCGCAAGAGTGACGGTTCTAATGGACTGTTTGAAAATGTGAATCACATTTTGGGAAATAGCCGGTCTAGATTTTTAAGCCATATTGGCCACACTCTGCTCTCGTGTCAGATGTAAGGAAAGTGCGTTACGATGGATGCATCAAGGATCTTTTTTTTTGTTGTTTTTTTGTTGTTCCAAAACTTTTAACATTTTTATAAAGCACAATCTAGATTTAGGTGGTCATGATTTGAAATCTTGTTCTATTGCCAACGTGACGACCAAAGTTATAAAATACAATCTTAATAGTGTTAGGCTTTCACAAGACAATTCAGATTGTAATTTTGGTGAGCATAGAAAGAGGTCATGAGTACATTCAGGTGCACGTGCCACAGCGAATTTTCTTCACAATAAACCAAACCGGCTCATTCCGTTTAGAACAACCCCGTGTCATCTTGTCACTGTCTTTGTACATCAAACATCGTTTTCATAAATGTGGACACGGTGACATGAGTTTTATCATTTGTAAATGTGAAGTGCATGTTTGGACTCACGGGTGTTTTGGCTTGCTTGTATGACAATCAAAGCAGTATTTCACTATAATCAAGGACTCCTCTTTAAAAACACATGGAATCCTCTTTAATTTACAGCATTTCTCTCTGGGGGGGGGGGGGGGGGGGTGGTGGTGATGACTTCCTGTCACATGGTGCTCAAGTTCAGAGCCGCTGTCAATCAAAACCCCCATACAGAGCTGTGGAGCTGAGACCCTGAGGTCTGACGACTTGTTGAGCATCTTACTGTACAGCCACTGTGTTCCAATGTAGGCGCTTATCAGTGTCCAAACCTGCCATTTCCAACCTGTATACGAGTGTAAAGCAGTGGATTTTAAAGCACAAACTATTTAAAAGTTACTTTTGTGGTGTAGTATTAGTTTAAGTTAAGTCAATCGTCATAAAAACATTACTGAGTTTTCTGGGCCCTGATGTCTGCAGTAGTGCTGCACGGGGTTCAGCTGTTTGTTCATCCTATTGTATGAAAATTTGAGGTCCGACCCTAAACCCGCAAATATATAAAATGTGCTGTAGGCTACAGTCAGATGGTGGAACGATTTATTTTTATGGGGGTGAAGGATATATATATATATATGTGTGTGTGTGTGTGTGTGTGTGTGTGTGTGTGTGTGTTTCTGCTTAGAATTTCCAGGATTTTGGTAAGCTATTTGTTAGTCAACTTTTCTATAATTAGATACATGCAGCTTCTCTTTTGTGGTATGTTGCCCTACAAGACTAAATAATCCTTTGCCAACCTGAATGTCATAAATGATAGAATGAATGCTTCAATCTAGTCGACGTCGGTAACGTTTTCTGTCATGTCTGCTGGGATGGTTGATGAGTGTGACGAACAGACTCCTTTTGACCCAAACTGATTCCTGTCACTTTATCTGCAGAAGGTGGTGGCTCGGAGGAGAGCGACGTCCTTAGCATCAACGCCGACACCTACGACAGTGACATCGAGGGACACAAAGACGAGCCGTCTGAAAAAACTGAGGAAGCCGCCAGGACACCGGAAGTAGTTGCTGGAGAAACATCTAACCCCGGCCCCTCCGCGACCTTTGCCCCTGCCGACGGGAAACCCTTTGTGGACAAACCCCCCGAACCGAAGAAAGAACTCCAGAAGGACATAGACAAAAGCGTTAGCGAGATCCTAGCTTTAGCATCGACACCTGACCAGGAAGACGCAAAAAAAACGGTGGCGCCACCACTAGCCGCTGCTCCAGAGGCCCCCTTGTTGGTTACGAGGCTACCCGCTCAGAGTGCACCCGTCCCTGGCCTAGCTCCAGCGCCAAGCCAGCCCTCAGCCCAGCAGCTGGAGCTCCTGGAGTTAGAGATGAGAGCTAGGGCCATTAAGGCCCTAATGAAAGCCAACGATGTGAAGAAACGGACGTAAACAACGCAGGCTGAGGCTCTCAAAGACTTGTCGTTTTTTTTAAGATGTTTCTAAAAATAATTTCATTCTCAGAAAAGGAGTCATATGAGTCACTTGTTGTTCTTTTGAATTTTACGGATTGTAATCGAGTAAAGTTTTTTTTCCCCTTCTACTTAACATGCTTTGTACATATTTATTTGAGAGAATGTGTTCAGTGGATTCTCTATCACGGGAACCTACGGGCCCGAGCCGTGAGCGGGGGCCCGAGCCGTGAGCGGGGGCCCGAGCCGTGAGCGGGGGCCCGAGCCGTGAGCGGGGGCCCGAGCCGTGAGCATATGGAGCAGCTGCACCCACACTTTCAAAATAGGATTGCAAAAGTACACTGACTGTACAAAACATTAAGGACATGTTCCTAAAATTGAGTTGCACCCCCTTTGCCCCCAGAACAGCCTCAATTCATCAGGTGCATGAATTCTACAAGGTGTCGAAAGCATTCCACAGGGATGCTGGCTCATGTTGACTCCAATGCTTCCCACAGTTGTCAAGTTGGCTGGATGTCCTTTGGGAGGTGGACCATTCTTGATACACACGGGAAACTGTTGATTGTGGGAAAAACCCAGCAGCGTTGCAGTTCTTGACAAAAACTGGTGCGCCTGGCACTTACTACCACACCCCGTTCAAGACACTTAAATATTTTGTCTGGCCCGGTCACCCTCTGAATGGCACACATACACAATCCATGTCTCAAGGCTTACAAATCCTAAATTAACCTTTCTCCTCCCCTTCATCTAAACTGATTTAACAACTGACATCAATAAGGGATCATAGCTTTCACCTGGGGCGTCATTTCTTACCATTGCTTTACGTGTCACACTAAATATCTGCTTGGGCCATTTTCTGAAAAGACTGCACACTTACAAAAAATATTGAGAGTTATCATCTTGGCTCATGCCATACATACCCATGTTTCTGTTTATAAATCAGACTGGTCCTGAAACACGCGTGAGCGAGCGTTAACTCCGCCTGAAAAAAAGATGAAGTCTATTTAGTGTGAGAATATCGCCCATATGTGCTATATACTTTGGAAGTATTTTGCATTAGGCCGAGGCAGTTCTTCTAAAGGGAAGAGCAGTAAGCAAACTTGATCAAGTGTCTTTGTTGGTGATGGCAGAATGCAGTGACATTTGCTGTAGGCCTAGGCTGACGGACAACGTTTTTATGAAAGACTACTGCAAATTACTGTGCACCTGTAAACCGACCGTTAGATTTTAATAGGGGATTATGTTTTGCATGGACTTTTCCTTTAACCTATGCTGCTGCACTGCTTACATTCTGAAACATTGTTTGCCTTTCACTGTAAGTAGACAGACTTCAATGCTAAACATCAACTGTCTGTTCACCTGTTACATTCTACTGTAAGCTACAGACCGTTTTCCTTTCTGACGTATAGAGCAAAATACCTGCGCTAATAGCGTATCTAATACACCCAATTAAATTAGAAATGCACATGGTAATTTTAGGGCTATGACTATTTCGGGAACATGAACCCATCATGGCCAGAAAAAGTGAAGTGTGTTCAATGTTTATAAAAAAAGATGGATCGTGCATAAATGCAATAATATGCCAACTGTTACATATCATACTAATTTCAGTGTCCTGGATTTCTATGTATTATGTTACGTCTGGAGTAGGAGACCTTGCTTTAGTGTCCAGTGGGGGGTGGGGGCAGGCCTTTGTGCTAATACAGTGGAGATGGGATAAAAACACTCAAATTAACTTTTTTGTGATGTTTTTAATTTCTTTAATTTCAGCTCATGAAGCATGGGACCAATGCTACAGGTTGCGTTTAAAAAATATATTTTTGTTCAATGTACAGTGGGGCAAAAAAGTATTTAGTCAGCCACCAATTGTACAAGTTCTCCCACTTAAAAAAATGAGGCCTGTAATTTTCATCATAGGTACATTTCAACTATGACAGACAAAATGAGAATAAAAATTCCAGAAAATCACATTGTAGAATTTTTTAAATTATTTGTTTTTACAAATTATGGTGGAAAATAAGTATTTGGTCACCTACAAGCAAGCAAGATTTCTGGCTGTCACAGACCTTCTTCTTTAAGAGGCTCCTCTGTCCTCCACTCGTTACCTGTATTAATGGCACCTGTTTGAACTTGTTATCAGTATAAAAGACACCTGTCCACAACCTCAAACAGTCACACTCCAAACTCCACTATGGCCAAGACCAAAGAGCTGTCAAAGGACACCAGACACACAATTGTAGACCTGCACCAGGCTGGGAAGACTGAATCTGCAATAGGTAAGCAGCTTGGTTTGAAGAAATCAACTGTGGGAGCAATTATTAGGAAATGGAAGACATACAAGACCACTGATAATCTCCCTCGATCTGGGGCTCCACGCAAGATCTCACCCCGTGGGGTCAAAATGATCACAAGAACGGTGAGCAAAAATCCCAGAACCACACGGGGGGACCTAGTGAATGACCTGCAGAGAGCTGGGACCAAAGTAACAAAGCCTACCATCAGTAACACACTACGCCGCCAGGGACTCAAATCCTGCAGTGCCAGACGTGTCCCCCTGCTTAAGCCAGTACATGTCCAGGCCCGTCTGAAGTTTGCTAGAGAGCATTTGGATGATCCAGAAGAAGATTGGGAGAATGTCATATGGTCAGATAAAACAACTTTTTGGTAAAAACTCAACTCATTGTGTTTGGAGGACAAAGAATGCTGAGTTGCATCCAAAGAACACCATAACTACTGTGAAGCATGGGGGTGGAAACATCATGCTTTGGGGCTGTTTTTCTGCAAAGGGACCAGGACGACTGATCCGTGTAAAGGAAAGAATGAATGGGGCCAATTATCGTGAGATTTTGAGTGAAAACCTCCTTCCATCAGCAAGGGCATTGAAGATTAAATGTGGCTGGGTCTTTCAGCATGACAATGATCCCAAACACACCGCCCGGGCAACGAAGGAGTGGCTTCGTAAGAAGCATTTCAAGGTCCTGGAGTGGCCTAGCCAGTCTCCAGATCTCAACCGCATAGAAAATCTTTGGAGGGAGTTGAAAGTCCGTGTTGCCCAGCAACAGCCCCAAAACATCACTTCTCTAGAGGAGATCTGCATGGAGGAATGGGCCAAAATACCAGCAACAGTGTGTGAAAACCTTGTGAAGACTTACAGAAAACGTTTGACCTCTGTCATTGCCAACAAAGGGTATATAACAAAGTATTGAGATAAACTTTTGTTATTGACCAAATACTTATTTTCCACCATAATTTGCAAACAAATTCATAAAAAATCCTACAATGTGATTTCTGGATTTTTTTCTTCTCATTTTGTCTGTCATTGTTGAAGTGTACCTATGATGAAAATTACAGGCCTCTCTCATATTTTTAAGTGGGATAACTCATTAGATCCGCCCCACAGGAGGCCCACCTCCTACAGAAGATTTGATTTATTTATTTAACTAGGCAAGTCAGTTAAGAACAAATTGCCTTAGACCGCTGTGCCACTCGGGAGACAGAAATACAGTGCCTAGTGAAACTCTTCACACCCCTTGCACAGTTGTCACATTTTGCTGCCTTTAATGTGAAAAATCTCCCTCAAGATCTACATAAATACAGAACTACATACAGTTGAAGTCGAAAGTTTACTTACACCTTAACCAAATACATGGAAACTCAGTTTTTCACAATTCCTGACATTTAGTCCTAGTAAAAAATTCCCTGTTTTAGGTCAGTTAGGATCACCACTTTATTTTAAGAATGTGAAATGTCAGAATAATAGTAGAGTGATTTATTTCAGCTTTTATTTCTTCCACATTCCCAGTGGGTCAGAAGTTTACATATACTCAATTAGTATTCGGTAGCATTGCCTTTAAATTGTTTATCTTGGGTCTAATGTTTTGGGTAGCCTTCCACAAGCTTCCCACAATAAGTTGGGTGAATAACTGAGTCAGGTTCGTAGGCCTCCTTGCTTGCACACGCTTTTTCAGTTCTGCCCACACATTTTCTATAGGATTGAGGTCAGGGCTTTGTGATGACCACTCCAATACCTTGACTTTGTTGTCTTTAAGCCATTTTGCCATAACTTTGGAAGTATGCTTGGGGTCATTGTCCATTTGGAAGACCCATTTGCGACCAAACTTTAACTTCCTGACTGATGTCTTGAGATGTTGCCTCAATATATCCACATAATGTTCCTCCCTAATGATGCCATCTATTTTGTGAAGTGCACCAGTCCCTCCTGCAGCAAAGCACCCCCACAACATGATGCTGCCACCACCATGCTTCACGGTTGGGATGGTGTTCGGCTTGCAAGCCTCCCCCTTTTTCCTCCAAACATAAAGATGGTCATCATGGCCAAACAGGTCTATTTTTGTTTCATCAGACCAGAGGATATTTCTCCTTTACTGTGGATATAGATATAGATACTTTTGTACCTGTTTCCTCCAGCATCTTGACAGGGTCCTTTGCTGTTGTTCTGGGATTGATTTGCACTTTTCACACCAAACTTGAAGATAAATCTAACATATTTTATTATATATTCTGTGCTCAGATATGACACTGCCGTAGAGACTGGGGTAGAAGATATTTTGAGGGTACAGAAGGTTTCCAAAGAGAGAATTAAGACATTTACATTTGCGATGGGTACAGCTGCACAAAGGAGAGGTTTACTATGAAAGTTACATATTTTAGTTGTGTTTTTGGGACCCTTTGAAACCAGAAAGGCAGTGTTGTTGACAATTCTCCATGTGTTTCCCTTTTATAACACTAGATGGTAGACTTACTCTATCACACGTGGTCATTTTCATGCAGCCTATCTCAGTTGCTGTTATCTGTCCTCCTACCCGTTATCTGCACTGATTGGACAATACTTGATATGTTAAAAGGCTCATTGTCAGGCTGGCTTTCTCCTGGTCAGTTCTCATTGTCAGGCTGGCTTTCCCCTGGTCAGTTCTCATTGTCAGGCTGGCTTTCCCCTGGTCAGTTCTCATTGTCAGGCTGGCTTTCTCCTGGTCAGTTCTCATTGTCAGGCTGGCTTTCTCCTGGTCAGTTCTCATGATCATGTTTGCTTCCCCATGGTCAGTTCTATCGTCTCAGTGCAGTGAAGGACAGGATGCGATGGTATGTGTGTGTGTGTGTGTGTGTATATTTTTTGACTTAAATGAGAAATAGCCACTCCTGTTCAAATGTGTAAAACTTCCTTACTTCCTACCCTTCTTGAGCCTTGAGAATGTTATTGGGTTGGTGAAAGCCAGGTTTCAAACCTATTTCTGTCACGTACATAACCTTGTCAACAAAATTATTATTCAGAGGGAGGTCAAGGTGTCATCACAGGTTTCAGTATTAGACGGTCTCAACACTGGCACATTGTCCAGACAGATTATAGAGCCAAGCCAGCAGCATTTACTTTAAAATACCATTTATTTATCATAAATCCAAACTTGTATATATATTCAGCGATCACGTTTTAAGTTGCCAACTATGTCAATATAAGTGAATTGAACACATCAAAGGTAATTGATAAAGAGGGAAACGAGGCTGTTTTAATACAATAGGGATCGTATTAGGGCTCACGAGTGGCACAGCGGTCTAAGGCACTGCATATCAGTGCTTGAGGCGTCACTACAGACCCTGGTTCGGTTCCAGGCTGTATCACAACCGGCTGTGATTGGGAGTCCCATTGGGCGGTGCAAATGACCCAGCATCTTCCGGGTTTGGCCGGTGTAAGCCGTCATTGTAGATAAGAATTTGTTCTTAACTGACTTGCCTGGTTAAGTTAAATGAAATGGTTCAAAACATAACGCTCCCAGTTCAATAAGCAATTCATGACCAGAGCTGTAGGTGGCACAATTACACTAGTTCACAGAGAACTATTAGTATGCAATGTGTGAACAGAAACGTTGATTTTGATTAGCAGTCTCTCCTTAATTCCTTGTGTCCTCTCTACTTGATTCCTTGAAAACTTTTTGGAGGAGAAGGCGAGGTGGTACCACCAGATCTTCTCCTCCAATGAATTATGAGAAGGAAGTCGAGAAGAAATGAATCGAGGAAAGACTAGTGGAGAAAGAAAGTTAATGCTGTGTCAGTCTGTTAAATTACCCTATTCACGTGACCACTGATTTCTGTCAACTATCCATTAAAGTAGCATGGCCGAGACTGATACACTATCTGATCTATATAGTATCCACCACACTACTTGTACCTATCCAGTCTGATTCAGGTACGGTAAGAAAGGGAAAAGAGACGATTTGAATATTGTGCCACTGAAACAACCGCCTGTGGAGAACCAATTGTGCATAGGCCAAGTGACTCATGGTGAAATTGATGCCATTAAGTCGCCTTTTTTAAGCTGCGTTTGATACCTTAACCCTCTTGTTGTTTTCAGATCTGCTTATACCTATCCAGACCCTTCAAATTGGCAAGCATGGAAGGATTAGGACGAAGGGGTAGGGGGGGGGGGGCGAATTGGAACCAGCAGATACTACAGGGAAAACAGGGCTTATAGGACTACATATTAACGATTGGCCATTCTTCTTATGACGCCAACTCTCAACATTAGTGTAGTGGACTAGAAGATGGATACTTTTGTGTATATAAAGTGTATGTGGACATCCCTTCAAATGAGTGGATTCAGCTATTTCAGCCACATCAGTTGCTGACAGGTGTATAAAAATCGAGCACACAGCTAATGCAATCTCCATAGATGAACATTGGCAGTAGAGTGGCCTTACTGAAGAGCTCAGGGACTTTCAACTTGGCAACGTCAAGTCAGTTCGTCAAAATTCTTGCCCTGCTTGAGCTGCCCCGGTCAATTGTAAGTGCTGTTATTGTGAAGTGGAAACGTCTAGGAGCAACAACGTCTCAGCCGCGAAGTGGTAGGCCACAAAAGCTCACAGAACAGGACCGCCGAGTGCTGATGTAACAGTATAACTTTAGACCGTCCCCTCGCCCATACCCGGGCGAAAACCAGGGACCCTCTGCACACATCAACAACAGTCACCCACGAAGCATCGTTACCCATCGCTCCACAAAAGCCGCGGCCCTTGCAGAGCAAGGGGAACCACTACTATCTAGCGCGCACCACCGCTAACTAAGCTAGCCGTTTCACATCCGTTACACTGAAGCGTGTAAAAATGGTCTTTCCTCGGTTGCAACACTCCCTACCGAGTTCCAAACTGCCTCTGGAAGCAACATCCGCACAAGAACTGTTCGTCGGCAGCTTCATGAAGTGGGATTCCGTGGCCGAGCAGCAGCACGCAAGCCTAAGATCACCATGCGCAATGCCAAGTGTCAGCTGGAGTGGTGTAAAGCTTGCCGCCATTGGACTTTGGAGCAGTGGAAATGCGTTCTCTGGAGTAAGGAATCACGCTTCGCCATCTGGCAGTCCGATTGACGAATCTGGTTTTAGTGGATCCCAGGAGAAGGCTACCTACCCCAGTGCATAATGGCAACTGTAAAGTTAGGTGGAGGAAGAATAATGTTTCATGGTTCGGGGCTACGCCCCTTAGTTCCAGTGACCGGAAATCTTAATTCTACAGCATCCAATGACATTCAAGACGATTCTGTGCTTCCAAATTTGCGGCAAAAGTTTGGGGAAGGACCTTTCATGTTTCAGCATGACAATACCCGACAATATAATGCTCCAACATCTAGGGGAAACCCTTCCCAGAAGAGCGGAGGCTGTTATAGCAACAAAGGGGGGACAAACTTCATACTAATACCCACGATTTTGAAATTAGATGTTGGGATGATACCATTGGTCATGTCATGTATTGGACTTGTAGGTAGATGCTGCTGTCCAGTGTCCAGCTCTATAAAGCACGATACACTGGGCTATCTATCTTCAGGTCCTACCTCCATGTACAGGAGGAGTAAGTCAAAACCTTTTAATAACGGCAATCTGTGTGAAGACAGGGGTTTATCTGTTGATTTTTATATTCACAGTAACCCTAGGAGCACCTATAAGTCACCCTGCATATGCGTTAACCATGGGTAAAAGTCTGCACTGTTGTTGAACTTGGCCTGCACACCCATATGCAAAGATGAAGAAAAAACCCCACCCACAATGGACTTTAAATCAGATAATTGGCCATGGTTTTATTAATGATATAAATCAAGTAAAGTAGGCACCGATTTGATCAATTAAAACAGCTTTTGAATTAATTTCTACTGCTTTTTCCCTCTTCAACCGGGAATTAGAGTACATAGCATGCTCTCACCTTACGTGTTTTTGCGTTTTGCTGTGATTTAGTCTGAAGCCGCTTTGTTCTGGTAAACTGTAAGGTTAGGGGGCGCAATTACATGCAGATTCAGAACCAAACAGCCCCCCCCCCCCCCCCCCCTCCTCCCCACAGGAACAAATGAAATGCAGAATAAGTGTTGAAGTGCCTCTTGGGTATTTGCATTTAAAATCTTTTTTTTATTTTCTAAAAGCAGAAAGCTATTCTCCACACCAACGTTTATCAACGGGTATCCCTCGTAATTAATTTCTGATTTCAAGGGGGAAATGTCCGCTTTAAAAAATTATAAAGACTGAAGTGTTCATAGTGTCTATGATTGATTACTGTTTTATTTTAAAACCGGTGTCATTTTTAACTGCGTTAGGATGTGAATTATTATCTGGGATGAGCTCATAAACTGCTCTGACTATCACCGTGTAGACCTAGAAATAGTGGATAGCTGTGATCGTTATGCTATTGACTCCAGCCAAGGTGGAGTGTACATCACAGCAGCGTCTGAAATGGCACCCTGGTATTGTCTAATATAGTGCACTACTTTTGAAAATACGGTGCCATTTGGGATGCACAGAAGGGTAGGGGGGGCTTTCTTACTACAGTCATACATGTCATGAGGGTGGGGGGGGGGCTTTCTTACTACAGTCATACATGTCATGAGGGTAGGGGGGGCTTTCTTACTACAGTCATACATGTCATGAGGGTATGGGGGGCTTTCTTACTACAGTCATACATGTCATGAGGGTAGGGGGGGCTTTCTTACTACAGTCATACATGTCATGAGGGTGGGGGGGGGGGCTTTCTTACTACAGTCATACATGTCATGAGGGTAGGGGGGGCTTTCTTACTACAGTCATACATGTCATGAGGGTAGGGGGGGCTTTCTTACTACAGTCATACATGTCATGAGGGTGGGGGGGGGGCTTTCTTACTACAGTCATACATGTCATGAGGGTAGGGGGGGCTTTCTTACTACTGTCATACATGTCATGAGGGTAGGGGGGGGGCTTTCTTACTACTGTCATACATGTCATGAGGGTAGGGGGGGCTTTCTTACTACTGTCATACATGTCATGAGGGTAGGGGGGGCTTTCTTACCACTGTCATACATGTCATGAGGGTAGGGGGGCTTTCTTACTACAGTCATACATGTCATGAGGGTAGGGGGGCTTTCTTACCACTGTCATACATGTCATGAGGGTAGGGGGGGCTTTCTTACTACTGTCATACATGTCATGAGGGTAGGGGGGCTTTCTTACCACTGTCATACATGTCATGAGGGTTGGGGGGCTTTCTTACCACTGTCATGTCATGAGGGTAGGGGGGGCTTTCTTACCACTGTCATACATGTCATGAGGGTAGGGGGGCTTTCTTACTACAGTCATACATGTCATGAGGGTAGGGGGGCTTTCTTACCACTGTCATACATGTCATGAGGGTAGGGGGGGCTTTCTTACTACTGTCATACATGTCATGAGGGTAGGGGGGCTTTCTTACTACAGTCATACATGTCATGAGGGTAGGGGGGCTTTCTTACCACTGTCATACATGTCATGAGGGTAGGGGGGCTTTCTTACTACAGTCATGCATGTCTTGAGGGTAGGGGGGCTTTCTTACTAAGATCGTTTTTTTGTTTGTTTTTTTTACTCATGAAGGGAAATAGACAGGTGCTAGTCAAGAGGTATGGATGGGAGGATGCCAGGTCCTGTTGGACTGGACCCTGTAACAGGATGTTGCAAAGTTTAAAAATAAAATAAAAACTAAGTATTTGAATAGTTTTCCCCCTATAGCCTGCCATAGGGATGACAGCTAGACGGATACATCAACTGTGACTGGTAAATGACTGGACTCTGTGGTCCAGATCAATTCGCACACATCAGAGTTGTGGTTACATCTCACGTAAACATGTTTCACGTAAAGCGGGGGTTCTGTATTGTCTCATGACAGTAGACATGTTGGGAATCCATTTAACATGTAGGCTGTGTATGTATATGTGTGTATAATATATATATATATATATATATATATATATGTATATATGTATATATATGTATATGTATATGTGTATATATATATATATATATATGTATATATGTATATGTGTATATATATATATATATGTATATATGTATATATATGTATATGTATATGTGTATATATATATATATATATATATATATATGTATGTGTATATATATATATGTATATATATATATATATATATATATATGTATATATATACATATATATATATATATATATATATATGTATATGTATGTGCGTGTCTGTGTATATATGTACACACATACATACATACATACATACACGTATGTGTGTGTATATATACAGTGCCTTGTGAAAGTATTCGGCCCCCTTGAACTTTGCGACCTTTTGCCACATTTCAGGCTTCAAACATAAAGATATAAAACTGTATTTTTTTGTGAAGAATCAACAACATTTGGGACACAATCATGAAGTGGAACGACGTTTATTGGATATTTCAAACTTTTTTAACAAATCAAAAACTGAAAAATTGGGCGTGCAAAATTATTCAGCCCCTTTACTTTCAGTGCAGCAAACTCTCTCCAGAAGTTCAGTGAGGATCTCTGAATGATCCAATGTTGACCTAAATGACTAATGATGATAAATACAATCCACCTGTGTGTAATCAAGTCTCCGTATAAATGCACCTGCACTGTGATAGTCTCAGAGGTCCGTTAAAAGCACAGAGAGCATCATGAAGAACAAGGAACACACCAGGCAGGTCCGAGATACTGTTGTGAAGAAGTTTAAAGCCGGATTTGGATACAAAAATATTTCCCAAGCTTTAAACATCCCAAGGAGCACTGTGCAAGCGATAATATTGAAATGGAAGGAGTATCAGACCACTGCAAATCTACCAAGACCTGGCCGTCCCTCTAAACTTTCAGCTCATACAAGGAGAAGACTGATCAGAGATGCAGCCAAGAGGCCCATGATCACTCTGGATGAACTGCAGAGATCTGCAGCTGAGGTGGGAGACTCTGTCCATAGGACAACAATCAGTCGTATATTGCACAAATGTGGCCTTTATGGAAGAGTGGCAAGAAGAAAGCCATTTCTTAAAGATATCCATAAAAAGTGTTGTTTAAAGTTTGCCACAAGCCACCTGGGAGACACACCAAACATGTGGAAGAAGGTGCTCTGGTCAGATGAAACCAAATTGAACTTTTTAGCAACAATGCAAAACGTTATGTTTGGCGTAAAAGCAACACAGCTCATCACCCTGAACACACCATCCCCACTGTCAAACATGGAGGTGGCAGCATCATGGTTTGGGCCTGCTTTTCTTCAGCAGGGACAGGGAAGATGGTTAAAATTGATGAGAAGATGGATGGAGCCAAATACAGGACCATTCTGGAAGAAAACCTGATGGAGTCTGCAAAAGACCTGAGACTGGGACGGAGATTTGTCTTCCAACAAGACAATGATCCAAAACATAAAGCAAAATCTACAATGGAATGGTTCAAAAATAAACATATCCAGGTGTTAGAATGGCCAAGTCAAAGTCCAGACCTGAATCCAATCGAGAATCTGTGGAAAGAACTGAAAACTGTTGTTCACAAATGCTCTCCATCCAACCTCACTGAGCTCGAGCTGTTTTGCAAGGAGGAATGGGAAAAAAATTCAGTCTCTCGATGTGCAAAACTGATAGAGACATACCCCAAGCGACTTACAGCTGTAATCGCAGCAAAAGGTGGCGCTACAAAGGGGGCTGAATAATTTTGCACGCCCAATTTTTCAGTTTTTGATTTGTTAAAAAAGTTTGAAATATCCAATAAATGTCGTTCCACTTCATGATTGTGTCCCACTTGTTGTTGATTCTTCACAAAAAAATACAGTTTTATATCTTTATGTTTGAAGCCTGAAATGTGGCAAAAGGTCGCAAAGTTCAAGGGGGCCGAATACTTTCACAAGGCACTGTATATATATGGCCAATATACCACCGCTAAGGGCTAAATTCAGCCCTTAGTCGTGGTATATTGACCATATATGACAAACCCCCGAGGTGCCTTATTGCTAGTATAAACTGGTTACCAACATAATTAGAGCAGTAAAAATGAATGTTTTGTCATACCTGTGGTGTACGGTCTGATATACCACGGCTGTCAGCCAATCAGCATTCAGGCTCGAAACTCCCAATTTATTTATATATATATATATATATGTGTGTGTATATGTATATATATATATGCTGTATATATATATATATATATATATATTGTATATTAAGTGTCAAAATGCAACTTACTTTCTTTTCACATTTCTCTGCCTGGATCCCATCATAAAGTCTCATTCACCAAACAAAATGTTCTATCTAACTAAGTAAGACATTTGATTAAAATGAAAATGGGTTAAATGGCAGAGGTGTCCTATATTTCTTCCTAAGTGTTTATACTTTGATGCCAGCGATTTTTTTTCTTTTCTTCTCCCCCTCAATATGTGAACGAGTCAAATGTCACATCAATCTCTCAACTCAACATCCAAAATGGCGGCCTGCCCATTGTGATCCATCAATCAAAAAAAAGTTCTGAAGTGAAAGAGAGAAAAAAAAAGTTACTCAAGATTCTCCACAGGGGACAGGACTCTAGTCTACAGTGCAGGACTCTAGTCTACAGTGCAGGATTCTAGTCTACAGTGTGTATTTGTTATTGCATAATACGTTTAAATAGCTTAATCCATTCTTGTAAAAAAATACCTCTTTCCAGCCATTTTGTATGCCGAGGTCCACTTTGCCGATGTCGAATCTATACAGATATAATCGGGTGTTCATATCTCCGACGCCGTCTGAAGAAAGACACTGTATATTCAAATAAGGAGACACTTCTATATGAGTGCTCAGTTCTTTGTGTGCACATCAACATTATATTTCTCCTTCTTTTCCCTTTTTTGTTCTTGCTTGGAATTAAATTGAAGCAACAGCACATGCTGACAAGCAATAAATAACTTAGCACCTCTGAGTGACTAAATAAATTGATTTCCCCGAGCAATGATTCATCGTGCGCATTTCATTTTCATCAAGTTGAGGCTGCAAATATTTTACCAAAGCAAAGGAGATATGTTATTACCAGGCATCCTTTTACATTTTTTTAAAAAATGAAGTTGCCCTTATTTTTAATGGAGTAAATTGCTGTTGAAATCCTTAATACTCATGATTACTAGTTTTTACAGGTTCCTGCTCTGAAGGCTATGTCATCGATTATAAATCAATGTTGAATGTCATGAAAAAGAAAAGTAATATATTGGTTAATTTGGCTGACATTTGAATTATACAATTATGGGAATACATCTATCAAAATAGCATGGTTGCTAATTTACTACTTTTTGATGAACCAAGAAAGGAGAAGAGTTGAAATAGTCCTACTTAGGATGGTTTGCAAACAGTTGTTGTTTTGCAAACAGTTGTTGGTTTGCAAACAGTGGTTGGTTTGCAAACAGTGGTTGGTTTGCAAACAGTGGTTGGTTTAGAAATAGTGGTTGTTTTGCAAACAGTTGTTGGTTTGCAAACAGTTGTTGGTTTGCAAACAGTTGTTGGTTTACAAACAGTGGTTGGTTTAGAAATAGTGGTTGTTTTGCAAACAGTTGTTGGTTTGCAAACAGTGGTTGGTTTGCAAACAGTTGTTGGTTTGCAAGCAGTGGTTGGTTTAGAAATAGTGGTTGTTTTGCAAACAGTTGTTGTTTTGCAAACAGTTGTTGGTTTGCAAACAGTTGTTGGTTTGTAAACAGTTGTTGGTTTACAAACAGTGGTTGGTTTAGAAATAGTGGTTGTTTTGCAAACAGTTGTTGGTTTGCAAACAGTGGTTGGTTTGCAAACAGTTGTTGGTTTGCAAGCAGTGGTTGGTTTAGAAATAGTGGTTGTTTTGCAAACAGTTGTTGGTTTGCAAACAGTTGTTGGTTTGCAAACAGTGGTTGGTTTGCAAACAGTGGATAGTTTGCAAATAGTGGTTGGTTTGCAAACAGTGGCTGGTTTGGAAGTGTGCAAAACTAACACACCTCAGATACACTTGCAGACACACAGTTAGTTGTCTTTGCAGCAATATTGCCGAAATCCTAAAAAGCCTCAATGTGGAAATTTGACATGCCACTCCAGCTTAACACCAGCATTTTGAGAAATCCCCCCCCCTCCCATCCATTGACATCTGACTTACATATTCCCTCTGTGCCCTACCCGAGTTTTCCCCAAGTAAAGGGCCTAGCATACAAATGCTGCATAATGCCATCAAACATCCATTGATATTCCAGCGTGTTGGCTGGCGAGCCAATAAAGCAAAAATGTTCCTGATGGATATAGAGAGACATAAGCCAGGATAGATGACCTTGCACAGTCAAACAGGATAATAGAATGAAATATCGCAATATTACATCAAAGCCAACTCACTTCCATGGCAGCCAGTGCTACGAGATAAACAAGCTCAGTCCTGAGATAGTTGGTGGCTTGTCCTCTTGAGAGGTTTCAGGCCATTTAGGTCTCTTTCTAATGTGTGTGTGTGTGTGTGTGTGTAATATATATATATATACACACACAGTGGGGCAAAAAAGTATTTAGTCAGCCACCAATTGTGCAAGTTCTCTCACTTAAAGATGAGAGAGGCCTGTAATTTTCATCATAGGTACACCTTAACTATGACAGACAAAATGAGAAAAAAAATGTATTTGCAAATTATGGTGTGTGTATATATATATATATATATATATATATATACAGTGCCTTGCGAAAGTATTCGGCCCCCTTGAACTTTGCGACCTTTTGCCACATTTCAGGCTTCAAACATAAAGATATAAAACTGTATTTTTTTGTGAAGAATCAACAACAAGTGGGACACAATCATGAAGTGGAACGACATTTATTGGATATTTCAAACTTTTTTAACAAATCAAAAACTGAAAAATTGGGCGTGCAAAATTATTCAGCCCCTTTACTTTCAGTGCAGCAAACTCTCTCCAGAAGTTCAGTGAGGATCTCTGAATGATCCAATGTTGACCTAAATGACTAATGATGATAAATACAATCCACCTGTGTGTAATCAAGTCTCCGTATAAATGCACCTGCACTGTGATAGTCTCAGAGGTCCGTTTAAAGTGCAGAGAGCATCATGAAGAACAAGGAACACACCAGGCAGGTCCGAGATACTGTTGTGAAGAAGTTTAAAGCCGGATTTGGATACAAAAAGATTTCCCAAGCTTTAAACATCCCAAGGAGCACTGTGCAAGCGATAATATTGAAATGGAAGGAGTATCAGACCACTGCAAATCTACCAAGACCTGGCCGACCCTCTAAACTTTCAGCTCATACAAGGAGAAGACTGATCAGAGATGCAGCCAAGAGGCTCATGATCACTCTGGATGAACTGCAGAGATCTACAGCTGAGGTGGGAGACTCTGTCCATAGGACAACAATCAGTCGTATATTGCACAAATCTGGCCTTTATGGAAGAGTGGCAAGAAGAAATCCATTTCTTAAAGATATCCATAAAAAGTGTCGTTTAAAGTTTGCCACAAGCCACCCGGGAGACACACCAAACATGTGGAAGAAGGTGCTCTGGTCAGATGAAACCAAAATTGAACTTTTTGGCAACAATGCAAAACGTTATGTTTGGCGTAAAAGCAACACAGCCCATCACCCTGAACACACCATCCCCACTGTCAAACATGGTGGTGGCAGCATCATGGTTTGGGCCTGCTTTTCTTCAGCAGGGACAGGGAAGATGGTAAAAATTGATGGGAAGATGGATGGAGCCAAATACAGGACCATTCTGGAAGAAAACCTGATGGAGTATATATATATATATGTGTCAAATATGTACAAATATATACATAACAGTCAAAAGTTTGGATACACCTACTCTAAGGGTTTTTCTTTATTTTGACTATTTTCTACATTCTAGAATATTGGTGAACACTTCAACTATGAAATAACACATGGAACCATGTAGTAACAAAATAAGTATTAAACAATTCAATATATTTTAGATTCAAAGTAGCCGCCATTTGCCACAAGCCACCAAATCTCAAATTTGGACTCATCAGATCAATGTCCGTTGCTCGTGTTTCTTGGTCCAAGCAAGTCTCTTCTTCTTATTGGTGTCCTTTTAGTTGTGGTTTCTTTGCAGCAATTTGACCATGAAGGACTGATTTCACACAGTCTCTGCTGAACGGCTGATGTTGAGATGTGTCTGTTCATTGAACTCTGTGAAGCATTTATTTGGGCTGCAATAATGAGGTGCAGTTACCTCTAATGAACTTATCCTCTGCATCAGAGGTAACTCTGGGTCTTCCTTTCCTGTGGCGCTCCTCATGAGAGCCATTTTCAGCATATTATAATTTTCTGCATTGAATGATCATGTCTAAAAAGTAATGATGGACTGTTGTTTCTCTTTGCTTATTTGAGCTGTTCTTGCCATTAATATGGACTTGGTCTTTTCCCAAGTAGGGTTATCTTCTGTATACCACCCCTACCTTATCACAACACAACTGATTGGCTCAAACACATTAAAAAGGAAAGAAATTCCACTATTTAACTTTTAACAATGCACACCTGTTAATTGAAATGCATTCCAGGTGACTACCTCATGAAGATGGTTGAGAGAATGCCAAGAGTGTGCAAAGCTGTTGTCAAGACAAAGGGTGGCTACTTTGAAGAATCTCAAATATAAAAATATATTTTGATTTGTTTAACACTTTTTTGGTTACTACATGATTCCATACGTGTTATTTCAAAGTTATTCTACAATGTAGAAAATAGTACAAATAAAGAAAAACCCTTGAATGAAGTAAGTGTGTCCAAAACTGACTGGCACTGTATATATCTGTCTGTCTATCTCAGGCCTGGGCAATTATTTTCCGTGGAGGGTCACATTAGAATATATTTTTGCCATCGCGGGCCAGACTCATATTACAGGTTTATACATCATGTGTATCACTGTGTTGACAGATATATCTACTGTAAATCACATCCTGATATGCTACTTATTTCATTTTTTTTTTAACATGCACAGAAATAAACCACATCCATGTTCTCCTTTTGGTAGGTATTTTCATCGTTAAACACACAATGAAACTGCACTGGGGGAAAAAGTACACTGTGCATTCAGCACCACGGACAGAACTCTTGTTAACAGGTATTCACAGGTAAAACACCAGAAAGAGAGAGAGCTCAACATTACACTTAAACTACTCAATCAGTGTGAGGAGTGATGATGGGTGTAGAGCAGTGAAGTCGGGTATAGTTTCTGACATGGCTATGCGGAAGGTTTGCTAAGAGGAAGTGATGTAAAGTAGTTAAGTAAAAAATAATTGAAAGTACTACTTAAGTAGTTTTTTTTAGGGTATCTGTACTTTACTAATTATATTTTTGACTACTTTTAGTTTTACTCCACTACAGTCCTAAAGAAAATGATGTACTTCTTACTCCATACATTTACCCCTGACACCCAAAAGTACTCGTCACATTATGAATGCTTAGCAGGACAGGGAAATTGTCTAATTCACACACTCATCAAGAGAACATCCCTGGTCATCCCTACTGCCTCTGATCTGGAGGACTCACTAAACAGAGAACATCCCTGGTCATCCCTACTGCCTCTGATCTGGAGGACTCACTAAACAGAGAACATCCCTGGTCATCCCTACTGCCTCTGATCTGGTGGACTCACTAAACAGAGAACATCCCTGGTCATCCCTACTGCCTCTGATCTGGAGGACTCACTAAACAGAGAACATCCCTGGTCATCCCTACTGCCTCTGATCTGGAGGACTCACTAAACAGAGAACATCCCTGGTCATCCCTACTGCCTCTGATCTGGAGGACTCACTAAACAGAGAACATCCCTGGTCATCTCTACTGCCTCTGATCTGGAGGACTCACTAAACAGAGAACATCCCTGGTCATCCCTACTGCCTCTGATCTGGAGGACTCACTAAACAGAGAACATCCCTGGTCATCTCTACTGCCTCTGATCTGGAGGACTCACTAAACAGAGAACATCCCTGGTCATCCCTACTGCCTCTGATCTGGCGGACTCACTAAACACGAATACTTAATTTGTCAATTATGTCTTGTGTTGTGCCCCTGGCGATCTGTAAATGGGGAAAAAAAACAAGAAAATCGTGTTATCTGGTTTGCTTAATATAAGGAATGATTTAATGATTTTTACTTTTGATACTTAAGTACATTTAAACCAAATACTTTTACTCAAGTAGTATTTTAGTGGGTGACTTTTCTGTTAAGGTCTTTACTTTTACTCAAGTATGAAAATGTGGTACTTTTTCCACCACTGCGGAGAGGTAAGAGTCGGTAAGAGATGATATGTTCCTTGTCTTGTAATATTTCATCACTGAAAATGTCTGTTCACATACATAGATTGACCCAAACAGTACAAACGTCTTTTGAGCATGACTCCTAGTCTTTGGAAAGTCTTGTTCATCGAGAAATGCATGCATAGAACCTCGTTAGAGACATTGTTTTGAATAGTTCTCCAATCACTGCATCAGACTGAAGATGGATAATCTCAAGTTGCAGGTCAGTGGGAAGAAGAGGAAACCAACAGCATGTCATTTTTTCAAACACTTTGAAATCCTTAAAACGACGAGAAAACTCACAGTTCAAAGCACGCAGCAGTGATGTATACTTCTCCCGCTGGTCATCTGATAGACTAGTAGTGTCGGAAGATGGGTGAGATTGTTGTCATCTGATAGGGAACAGACTAGTAGTGTTGGAAGGTGGGTGAGATTGTTGTCATCTGATAGGGAACAGACTAGTAGTGTCGGAAGATGGGTGAGATTGTTGTCATCTGATAGGGAACAGACTAGTAGTGTCGGAAGATGGGTGAGATTGTTGTCATCTGATAGACTAGTAGTGTCGGAAGGTGGGTGAGATTGTTGTCATCTGATAGGGAACAGACTAGTAGTGTCGGAAGATGGGTGAGATTGTTGTCATCTGATAGGGAACAGACTAGTAGTGTCGGAAGATGGGTGAGATTGTTGTCATCTGATAGGGAACAGACTAGTAGTGTCGGAAGATGGGTGAGATTGTTGTCATCTGATAGGGAACAGACTAGTAGTGTCGGAAGATGGGTGAGATTGTTGTCATCTGATAGACTAGTAGTGTCGGAAGGTGGGTGAGATTGTTGTCATCTGATAGGGAACAGACTAGTAGTGTCGGAAGATGGGTGAGATTGTTGTCATCTGATAGGGAACAGACTAGTAGTGTCGGAAGGTGGGTGAGATTGTTGTCATCTGATAGGGAACAGACTAGTAGTGTCGGAAGGTGGGTGAGATTGTTGTCATCTGATAGGGAACAGACTAGTAGTGTCGGAAGGTGGGTGAGATTGTTGTCATCTGATAGGGAACAGACTAGTAGTGTCGGAAGGTGGGTGAGATTGTTGTCATCTGATAGGGAACAGACTAGTAGTGTCGGAAGATGGGTGAGATTGTTGGCTTCTACTTGGCAGGTCAGGAGGAGTAATTTTCCCTTGAAGGCTTTGACAAGGCTGTATATTTGATGTGTAAAAAGGCCCTTCCCTTGTAGTTTGGAATTCAATTCATTCATGAGGGTCATGATGTCCACGTTGAAGGCAAAATCAGCCAAACATTCTTTATCTTGCAGTTGAGGGAAATCCACATATTTTCTTTTCACTTGCAAAAACTCAGCGATCTCCGACTTCAGGTCCCACACCCCAAACTCAGCCATCTCACGTTTGTGTGGTAGGGGAGAGCTGCATGACCCGACTCTCTCTCTTCCAACAGTGAGACAAACTGCCTGTGGTTTAAAGATTCTGCTCTTATGAAGTTCACCACTTTAGTGACTGTATCCACAACATGGTTCATTTTCAGAACACATTAACAGAGCACCTCCTGATGAATAATGCAATGCAGGAAAATAACTTTCTGATCTGGGTCCAGCTCAGCTAATTGATTTTGTATCCTTTTCAAAAAGGCCAATGTTTTTTTTCTGTCAAGTTTGGGCACCCATCAGTGGTCACACTGGATAACTTTTCAAAACTCAGTCCCAGCTTTGCCACACAGTTATTAACCTCCTCCATGAAATCTTTCCCTGTGGTTGTGCTCTTCATTGACTGCACTGAAGCAAGCTCCTCTGTAATTTCAAAGTCTGGGGTTATGCCTCGTAAGAATATCAACAACTGTGCCGTGTCACGTGCATCACTGCTCTCACCCAGGGCCAAGGAGAAATAGATGAACTGCTTTACCTTGTCTTTCAACCGTTGTTCCATATTCTCTGCGATTTCCTCAACACGCCGTGTCACCTGTTCGTCTTGACAGGGAAACATTTTCAAAACAGCTCTTTCTCGTCGGGGAAAAGTATTGCTGCAGAGTCAATGAAACATTCTTTAATTAATTCACCCTCAGCGAATGACTTGCTATGTTTAGCAATTTTGTGGGACAGTAGATAGCTAGCTCTCGCAATTCCGTCGTTTGCTGAATGCAGTTTTGTGAAAAGTCCTTGCTGCTTTTGCAACTTGAGAAAGCAACTCGTTCGATGCACTTGCCCTCTGCTCAGAAGACATATTACTATATTTCTCTGCATGCTTTGTCTGGAAGTGTTGGGACAAGTTGTAGTCTTTCAAGACAAAGATGCTCTCTTTGCACACCAAGCACACAGCTTTCCCTGATACCCCAATAAAGAGATATTTCAATGTCCACTACTGATCAACACTCTACATTCATTATCTACTTTCCTTTTCTTTTAAATCTTTGAAAACAAAATACTTTTTCAAAACTACAATCGCAAATTCTCTATGTGATCTGAACATGATTCCGCGGGCCGTATTGAATCAGGTGGCGGGCCACATACGGCCCCCGAGCCGGCCTTTGCCCACGCCTGTTCTATCTATATCTCAGTGTTTTCCAGTGAGCCTCATACATTGGTTTGTCTCGACTATTTATTTTTGGTTTAAGTCAGTTACATTTCTGTAAGGATCAGAGGCTAATAATTTAGAGCTACTAGACTAAGGGCTGTCAAATTCATTCAGATTGGTGCTAGTGACTACCCGCTCAGCTATTGTTTTGGTGTTGTTGAAGGTGGGACTTTGTTAGAGCTGTCCAATCCACAAGCAGCTCCTGGCATTATATCTAAAGCGGACATTGCCAATGGCTGCACATAGATGTATTATTTAGAAATCTCACGCAGCCGTGTTTTTAGTTTTAACGCTGAAACGTGTGATGTCATCTACACCTCAGTTAGGCTGATATAAATCCTCATTATTTTGGTGAATGATTTTCAATTTGATCGTCATGATTTCTAAATAGCGTACGCTTTCTCCTGCTGAACTCCTAATGGGAGTGGAACGGATGTGGCTTTGGGACGATGACCACAAGAGCATCTGCTCACCGATTTGACAGCTCCAAACGCAGTTACAGCTCCGACAGCATTGCGGGTGATGGCTAGCGTGGGTTAATGCTCGATCTGATTTGAATCTAGGCCTTACTGACTATAGAATGTTAATATTCATGGTAGTTGGTCAATAGGCCGGGCAATGCCCATCTCGTCTACTTCCTATATCCTTCCCCCTCACTGGCCACATGCGCCCATATCTCCTGAGGACCAGGATCCGACTCTGACCACTTACCACAGACCTTATGTCAGGAGAATTTCTCTCCTCTCAGACCTTTGGGAAGGATGTAAGGAGAGAGGATGCAAGGAAAAAAGGTCAAACTTGGGACACTCATTAAAATGTTGCCAGTAACACAGTTAACCTAGATAACATAACATGTCTCATAACATAACCAGCTCTTCCAGAGTGAGTAACATAGTTAGTCACTCATCTGTCTAGATAACATAACCAGCTCTTCTCGAGTGAGTAACACAATCAGAGTGAGGTGTTCTCTCATTTGTGTGTTCAGATAGCTAGCAAGCTAGCCAAAATTAGTCAATAAGCTTTGGTGCTTGACTGATATTGTGAGATCAGAACATTGCTCTTTATCCGGAGTGTCCAGTGTGCCCTCCGAAAGAGAATTAACAAAAAACACCTACGTGTTGGCTGGCATTACTTGAAATCAAAACCAACCTTCAAATGTTACATAGACGTCACAGACATACCCGTTATGTCAGACTTTCTCGTTTTGGAAAATTCTGACTTCATGTCCTTAGTTTATAGTTTTCACAATTGTTAGTTAATTTTGGGCCAATCATTTGTTCAACTGGGAAAGTGATTTTTTTCAACCCAGTTCTGACAGTTCCATATAAGAGTGCAAACAACAAAATCTGGTGGAGGGTAGCAAACCATTCTACATCTGGTGGAGGGTAGCAAACCATTCTACATCTGGTGGAGGGTAGCAAACCATTCTAAATCTGGTGGAGGGTAGCAAACCATTCTACATCTGGTGGAGGGTAGCAAACAACAAAATCTGGTGGAGGGTAGCAAACCATTCTACATCTGGTGGAGGGTAGCAAACCATTCTACATCTGGTGGAGGGTAGCAAACCATTCTAAATCTGGTGGAGGGTAGCAAACCATTCTACATCTGGTGGAGGGTAGCAAACCATTCTACATCTGGTGGAGGGTAGCAAACCATTCTACATCTGGTGGAGGGTAGCAAACCATTCAACATCTGGTGGAGGGTAGCAAACCATTCAACATCTGGTGGAGGGTAGCAAACCATTCTAAATCTGGTGGAGGGTAGCAAACCATTCTACATCTGGTGGAGGGTAGCAAACCATTCTACATCTGGTGGAGGGTAGCAAACCATTCTAAATCTGGTGGAGGGTAGCAAACCATTCTACATCTGGTGGAGGGTAGCAAACCATTCTACATCTGGTGGAGGGTAGCAAACCATTCTACATCTGGTGGAGGGTAGCAAACCATTCAACATCTGGTGGAGGGTAGCAAACCATTCTAAAAGATGGACATCAGAACATCTCCTGCGCCAGTTTCCTTATCAGCAAATGAAACGTACTCAGCTGTTTGGTTATGGGCCCCAGCTGTTCTCAGAACATCATGGACCACCAAGCCTCCCAGGAAGGTTGATATATCACAGCATGTAGCACGGTTCCCTCACATTTTTACGATGGCAAGTGATTCCTCCCTCGCTTGCGGAGGGCCTGGAGACATGGAGCTGTCAGTTCCCTTCGGGCTTTCATTTATTTATTTATTTTATTTCTAGGATTTACATTCTCCAGAGAGCCACAAAGGAGTGAGCCGAGTAAATTACTTTTGTCAAAGTTGTGATAAACCTGTCAAATTGTTCTCCCACCAGCTGGCAGGCAATTGTATTCTATAAGTAATTGTCAAAAAGGAGCTTAACAGAAACGTTTGTCCAGCCTATGATTTTATATCAGGCCTTCCTTGGGGCCTCACTTTCCTTTACTCAGTATAATGCTTTAAAAAAAAGTGTTTTAAATAAGGAACATTATACATTTCTCTGGGAGGTACTGTTTAATGTGATCCTAATGTTTTGTACACTCAGTGTCAATGGACATATACAAATGAATATCAGTCGTACTTTTGACAGTTGACTTTGAGAAAGAATGAAAATCTCCCTTGTCTAGGCTGAGTAGTTTAATCGAATGCTTGTAACCAGTTGCAACATCTTGTGATGATCAATCTATCCATGGTTTTGATCGTCATACACTTTGGCCACACAATGGCTTCAGGTAATGGTGTACTCATGCGTTTTAAACGTGCAATACTTCGGCCTACAGGACCACCTTGATTGCTCAAACGCACCAGTCAGACATCTGGAGTGGGTTACCCGTCTGTAAATCTCCATCAAATAAAGTAACATAAGTCATCCTAAAAGCAAACGGATGCCATGGCAACCTCTCCTCCCCTCCACTGATCCCTAGCCCTATTCCCCTCCTTCATCATCACCACCACGTATGAATAGAGTGTTATTTCAGCACAACATGTTGACAGACAATTACCAGGGAATGTCTGCCCGACAACGCTTCCCAAAGTGATTGCTTGTCCCCCTCCTCTGATTGCACATAGGTCCAATGGAAGAGACAGATTTTGTTGTTGTTGTTGTTGTTGTAGCTTTAATGTCATTTGAAGCTAAAACAATCAGACACCATGACTTAGAAAAGCAGTGCCGGTGGATGAATCAAGGGCTTTTTTTAAGGACAGTCACACCTTGCTTTCTTGGTTGTACGGAGATGTAAGCACATTAAATCACTTTTTTTTGAAAGAGGGGCCATGCAAAAAAAATGAATTATGGATGGTTAAGACCTTTCTAATTACCATTAAAATATAATTTACAGTATAAGAAATACGTGTTAATAATTTGACGCACAGTTGTAACTCATCATTACAACTTATTTAAACATGAGTAAGCTATTTATAAATGGTTAATATGTTTATAAGGGATGTGGTTATTATTTGTAAATTATTTATAAGTAATTATAACTATATGTGTTTAGGCCATCGGTCATTTGTAAACATACTTATGAAGAAGTTGTAAACGATTAGCCAATGACTGATTAATGCAAGGTAACAGCAGTGTGCTTGCTTAGGCTAGCACACTGATAATAAGGAATATGGAAGAGAACGGAGGTGTATGACATGAAGCAAGATTGAACTTGAAGCAAGATTTAAACGTTGGTAAACAAATGGTCACAAAGTTATCAAGTATATTTACATTTTTAAATTACATGCTATTATTTCTAATCAAAAATCTCAGACCGTGTTTTCTCCTTCATATCGGGCTCATCTATTTGACTGACAGGAGTGATGACCAACGGGAAGGAGTTTTTCACCGTCAATATCTGTCTCGGGGTTTAAGAATGGATAGAGTTTCTCAGTGAATGTGAATCCAGTGAAAGAATAGATATGAGAGCTGGTCTTCACATCATAGAAGGAGACCTGACCCTCCTCATAACCCACAAACACCCCCACCTTCTGGGGCGTCTGTCTGAGAGAGAAATTTCTCTTCCATATAGTTCAGTATCCAAATTTAGGGTTCCGGCTAATCTGCCCCTTCCTGTTGATGGACTCTCTGGCCGTTCCTTAAAGACCATTCAGTCTTACCCTCCACCTCATAGTAGAATCTTCCTGAAGAGAAACCTTCTTTTCCCAAGACATTGCAAATCATATCAAACCTCTCTGGGTTGTCAGGAAGATTCTGTAGTGTTTTTCCATATTTCACTTCCCTGTCTTCAGAAAGGATGAGTCTGGGATGTGCTGTTTCAGGGTCCAGAGACACATCCACTGTGGAAGAAAGAAGGTGAGATGTGTAAGTAAGTGTGTGCATGCTGCTGAAGTGTACACTGTCAAACACTCAATTCACTGGGGCGGAAAAAGTCTGCTAAAATGCATTCCTGAGTTGTCTCAACACATTTGCTAAAGTTGAGAAAACTAAAAATCTTATTACACTTGGTTGCCTTGATTTTCTTCTGGGTTGACTCAACTTTTGTTTTAAAGTCCTCTCAACTTAAGGATATCATCAGCTGAACTATTTAAGATCAATGGACCAAAGTAGCTCATTTGAAGGAAAACCCCAACCGGGGTTCAAACCCCAGTCCAGCTTCTGTCAACCCAACACCGTAACCATTAACCCAAGAGTTACGAAGTTGGATAACTCTAGCTCTAACCTTAACTCTAACCTTAACTCTAACTCTAGCTCTAACCTTAACTCTAGCTCTAACCTTAACTCTAGCTCTAGCTCTAGCTCTAACCTTAGCTCTAGCTCTGACCTTAACTCTAGCTCTAACTCTAACCTTAACTCTAGCTCTAACTCTAACCTTAACTCTAACTCTAACCTTAACTCTAGCTCTAACTCTAGCTCTAACTCTAACCTTAGCTCTAACTCTAGCTCTAACTCTAACCTTAGCTCTAACTCTAGCTCTAGCTCTAACTCTAACTCTAACCTTAACTCTAGCTCTAACTCTAGCTCTAACTCTAACCTTAGCTCTAACTCTAGCTCTAACTCTAGCTCTAACCTTAGCTCTAACTCTAACTCTAACCCTAGCTCTAACTCTCTCTAGCTCTAACTCTAACCTTAACTCTATCTCTAGCTCTAACTCTAACCTTAACTCTAGCTCTAACTCTAGCTCTAACTCTAGCTCTAACACTAGCTCTAACTCTAGCTTTAACTCTAGCTTTAACTCTAGCTCTAACTCTAGCTCTAACTCTAACCTTAGCTCTAACTCTAGCTCTAACTCTAGCTCTAACCTTAGCTCTAACTCTAACTCTAACCCTAGCTCTAACTCTCTCTAGCTCTAACTCTAACCTTAACTCTATCTCTAGCTCTAACTCTAACCTTAACTCTAGCTCTAACTCTAGCTCTAACTCTAGCTCTAACACTAGCTCTAACTCTAGCTTTAACTCTAGCTTTAACTCTAGCTCTAACTCTAGCTCTAGCCTTAACTCTAACCCTAGCTCTAACTCTAACTCTAGCTCTAACTCTAACTCTAACTCTAGCTTTAACTCTAACTCTAACTCTAACTCTAACCTTAACTCTAGAAGCGGATCCTGTGTTCTGCCTTTCACCCAGGACAACGGAATTGATCCCAGCCGGCGACCCAAAAAAACGACTTCGTAAAAGGGGGAAACGAAGCGGTCTTCTGGTCAGACTCCGGAGACGGGCACATCGTGCACCACTCCCTAGCATTTTTCTCGCCAATGTCCAGTCTGTTGACAACAAGGTTGATGAAATCCGAGCAAAAGTAGCATTCCAGAGGGACATCAGAGACTGTAACGTTCTTTGCTTCACGGAAACATGGCTCACTGGAGAGACGCTATCGGAGTCGGTGCAGCCAGCTGGTTTCTCCACGCATCGCGCCGACAGAAACAAACATCTTTCTGGTAAGAAGAGGGGCGGGGGCGTATGCTTCATGGTTAACGAGACGTGGTGTGGCCACAACAACATACAGGAACTCAATAAAATGTCGACCGCATTATCTACCAAGGGAATTCTCTTCGATTATAATCACAGCCGTATATATTCCCCCCCAAGCAGACACATCGATGGCTCTGAACAAACTTTATTTGACTCTTTGCAAACTGGAATCCATATATCCTGAGGCTGCATTCATTGTAGCTGGGGATTCTGAAAACAAGACTCCCTAAATTGTATCAGCATATCGATTGCGCAACCAGGGCTGGAAAAACCTTGGATCATTGCTATTCTAACTTCCGCGGCGCATATAAGGCCCTGCCCCGCTCTCCTTTCGGAAAAGCTGACCACGACTCCATTTTGTTGATCCCTGCATACAGACAGAAACTAAAACAAGAAGCTCCCGCGCTGAGGTCTGTTCAACGCTGGTCCGACCAATCTGATTCCACACTCCAAGACTGCTTCCATCACGTGGACTGGGATATGTTTCGTATTGCATCAAACAACAACATTGACGAATACGCTGATTCGGTGAGCGAGGTCATTAGAACGTGCGTTGAAGATGTCGTTCCCATAGCAACGATTAAAACATTCCCAAACCAGAAACCGTGGATTGATGGCAGCATTCGCGTGAAACTGAAAGCGCGAACCACTGCTTTTAATCAGGGCAAGGTGACCGGAAACATGACCGAATACAAACAGTGTAGCTATTCCCTCCGCAAGGCAATCAAACAAGCTAAGCGTCAGTATAGAGACAAAGTAGAATCTCAATTCAACGGCTCAGACACAAGAGGTATGTGGCAGGGTCTACAGTCAATCACGGATTACAAAAAGAAAACCAGCCCCGTCACGGACCAGGATGTCTTGCTCCCAGGCAGACTAAATAACTTTTTTGCCCGCTTTGAGGAAAATACAGTGCCACTGACACGGCCCGCAACCAAAACATGCAGACTCTCCTTCACTGCAGCCGACGTGAGGAAAACATTTAAACGTGTCAACCCTCGCAAGGCTGCAGGCCCAGACGGCATCCCCAGCTGCGCCCTCAGAGCATGCGCAGACCAGCTGGCTGGTGTGTTTACGGACATATTAAATCAATCCCTATCCCAGTCTGTTGTTCCCACATGCTTCAAGAGGGCCACCATTGTTCCTGTTCCCAAGAAAGCTAAGGTAACTGAGCTAAACGACTACCGCCCCGTAGCACTCACTTCCGTCATCATGAAGTGCTTTGAGAGACTAGTCAAGGACCATATCACCTCCACCCTACCTGTCACCCTAGACCCACTTCAATTTGCTTACCGCCCAAATACACAGATGATGCAATCTCAACCACACTGCACACTGCCCTAACCCATCTGGACAAGAGGAATACCAAATCAAATCAAATCAAATCAAATGTTATTTGTCACATACACATGGTTAGCAGATGTTAATAATGCGAGTGTAGCGAAATGCTTGTGCTTCTAGTTCCGACAATGCAGTAATAACCAACAAGTAATCTAACTAACAATTCCAAAACTACTGTCTTGTACACAGTGTGAGGGGATAAAGAATATGTACATAAGGATATATGAATGAGTGATGGTACAGAGCAGCATAGGCAAGATACAGTAGATGGTATTGAGTACAGTATATACATATGAGATGAGTATGTAAACAAAGTGGCATAGTTAAAGTGGCTAGTGATACATGTATTACATAAGGATACAGTCGATGATATAGAGTACAGTATATACGTATGCATATGAGATGAATAATGTAGGGTAAGTAACATTATATAAGGTAGCATTGTTTAAAGTGGCTAGTGATATATTTACATCATTTCCCATCAATTCCCATTATTAAAGTGGCTGGAGTTGAGTCAGTGTCAGTGTGTTGGCAGCAGCCACTCAATGTTAGTGGTGGCTGTTTAACAGTCTGATAGCCTTGAAATAGAAGCTGTTTTTCAGTCTCTCGGTCCCAGCTTTGATGCACCTGTACTGACCTCGCCTTCTGAATGATAGCGGGGTGAACAGGCAGTGGCTCGGGTGGTTGATGTCCTTGATGATCTTTATGGCCTTCCTGTGACATCGGGTGGTGTAGGTGTCCTGGAGGGCAGGTAGTTTGCCCCCGGTGATGCGTTGTGCAGACCTCACTACCCTCTGGAGAGCCTTACGGTTGAGGGCGGAGCAGTTGCCGTACCAGGCGGTGATACAGCCCGCCAGGATGCTCTCGATTGTGCATCTGTAGAAGTTTGTGAGTGCTTTTGGTGACAAGCCGAATTTCTTCAGCCTCCTGAGGTTGAAGAGGCGCTGCTGCGCCTTCTTCACAATGCTGTCTGTGTGAGTGGACCAATTCAGTTTGTCTGTGATGTGTATGCCGAGGAACTTAAAACTTGCTACCCTCTCCACTACTGTTCCATCGATGTGGATAGGGAGGTGTTCCCTCTGCTGTTTCCTGAAGTCCACAATCATCTCCTTAGTTTTGTTGACGTTGAGTGTGAGGTTATTTTCCTGACACCACACTCCGAGGGCCCTCACCTCCTCCCTGTAGGCCGTCTCGTCGTTGTTGGTAATCAAGCCTACCACTGTTGTGTCGTCCGCAAACTTGATGATTGAGTTGGAGGCGTGCGTGGCCACTATGGTGTTGAATGCCGAGCTGTAGTCAATGAACAGCATTCTCACATAGGTATTCCTCTTGTCCAGATGGGTTAGGGCAGTGTGCAGTGTGGTTGAGATTGCATCGTCTGTGGACCTATTTGGGCGGTAAGCAAATTGGAGTGGGTCTAGTGGGTCTACCTATGTGAGAATGCTGTTCATCGACTACAGCTCGGCATTTAACACCATAGTGCCCTCCAAGCTCGTCATCAAGCTCGAGACCCTGGGTCTCGACCCCACCCTGTGCAACTGGGTACTGGACTTCCTGACGGGCCGCCCCCAGGTGGTGAGGGTAGGCAACAACATCTCCACCCCGCTGATCCTCAACACTGGGGCCCCACAAGGGTGCGTTCTGAGCCCTCTCCTGTACTCCCTGTTCACCCACGACTGCGTGGCCACGCACGCCTCCAACTCAATCATCAAGTTTGCGGACGACACAACAGTGGTAGGCATGATTACCAACAACGACGAGACGGCCTACAGGGAGGAGGTGAGGGCCCTCGGAGTGTGGTGTCAGGAAAATAACCTCACACTCAACGTCAACAAAACTAAGGAGATTCAGGAAACAGCAGAGGGAACACCCCCCTATCCACATCGATGGAACAGTAGTGGAGAGGGTAGTAAGTTTTAAGTTCCTCGGCGTACACATCACAGACAAACTGAATTGGTCCACCCACACAGACAGCATCGTGAAGAAGGCGCAGCAGCGCCTCTTCAACCTCAGGAGGCTGAAGAAATTCAGCTTGTCACCAAAAGCACTCACAAACTACAACCGTAAGGCTCTCCAGAGGGTAGTGAGGTCTGCACAACGCATCACCGGGGGCAAACTACCTGCCCTCCAGGACACCTACACCACCCGATGTCACAGGAAGGCCATAAAGATCATCAAGGACAACAACCACCCGAGCCACTGCCTGTTCACCCTGCTATCATCCAGAAGGCGAGGTCAGTACAGGTGCATCAAAGCTGGGACCGAGAGACCTGAAATACAGCTTCTATCTCAAGGCCATCAGATTGTTAAACAGCCACCACTAACATTGAGTGGCTGCTGCCAACACACTGACTCAACTCCAGCCACTTTAATAATGGGAATTGATGGGAAATGATGTAAAATATATCATTAGCCACTTTAAACAATGCTACCTAATATAATGTTTACATACCCTACATTATTCATCTAATATGTATACGTATATACTGTACTCTATATCATCTACTGCATCTTTATGTAATACATGTAACCTTAGCCACTTTAACTATGCCACTTTGTTTACATACTCATCTCATATGTATATACTGTACTCAATACCATCTACTGTATCTTGCCTATGCTGCTCTGTACCATCACTCATTCATATATCTTTATGTACATGTTCTTTATCCCCTTACACTTGTGTCTATAAGGTAGTAGTTTTGGAATTGTTAGCTAGATTACTTGTTGGTTATTACTGCATTGTCGGAACTAGAAGCGCAAGCATTTCGCTACACTCGCATTAACATCTGTTAACTATGTGTATGTGACAAATAAAATTTGATTTGATTTGATTTAGCTCTAACTCTAGCTCCAACTCTACCTCTAGCTCTAACTCTAGCTCTAACCTTAACTCTAACCTCAACTCTAACTCTAGCTCTAACTCTTACTCTAGCTCTAGCTCTAACCTGAACTCTAGCTCTATCCTTAACTCTAACTTTAGCTCTAACTCTAGCTCTAACTCTAACCTTAACTCTAACCCTAGCTCTGACTCTAGCTCTAACCTTAACTCTAACCTTAACTCTAACTCTAGCTCTAACTCTTACTCTAGCTCTAGCTCTAACCTGAACTCTAGCTCTAACTCTAGCTCTAACTCTAGCTCTAGCTCTAATTCTGACTGACTGACTCTAGCTCTAGCTCTAACTAACTCTAGCTCTAACTCTAGCTCTAACTCTAGCTCTAACTCTAGCTCTAACTCTAGCTCTAACTATAACTTTAGCAAGCTGTTGCCATGTCAACAGAATTACAGTAATCGTTAGTTGATAGCTTCACCATCCGTAAATCATCTATAGGGGACTATTCAAATAAAGTGTTCCCCAAGACGTTTTCCTATTTGACAGACAACAATATATCTCTCACAGAAACCCCAAATATTGTTGGAAGGCCTGTCAATTTAAATGTGATTTTGAGTCCTTCACGACACGAGACAACCTGGATTTCACTCTGAAGATTCCCCATCAGCCTAGACAGGAATCTCCTCACAGTCCCTACTGATAGAGCACTGTCAACACTGATCTCAGACCAGTCCTTGGATGGGAGACTCACACTCTCACTGTAGCAGGAGACAGCCAAAGTTATGAAGTGGTTTTCGGAGTAGTAATCAGAGTAGTGCAGAGAGATTGACCCACCTCAGTTTAATTATTTTACTTCCATTTAGTTCAGGTTTTTTTCTGATCTTAAGGCACACATTGCGCAATACATTTCTCTAGAGATAAATCAGATCAATCCCAAACTGTGCGATGTAGTAGGGAGTTGTAGTTTTCAACGGGCCAATATTCTACATAGTTTAGTGCAGAAAACTTGGTAATTAACTACAATGACCATAATCGATTGAGCACCAACTTGTCCGGTCTGTGTGATTCTGTAATATTCAAAACAACTGAAATATTTTACTAAAGTAAATTAATGTGAGTAAATTAGGGTTCATAAATGATCAGCAGTAATGTACAGTCACTACCATCATGGGACTTTTATTACAGTCACTACCATCATGGGACTTTCATTACAGTCACTACCATCATAGGACTTTTATTACAGTCACTACCATCATGGGGACTTTTATTACAGTCACTACCATCATGGGGACTTTTATTACAGTCACTACCATCATGGGGACTTTTATTACAGTCACTACCATCATGGGGACTTTTATTACAGTCACTACCATCATTGGGACTTTTATTACAGTCACTACCATCATGGGGACTTTTATTACAGTCACTACCATCATGGGGACGTTTATTACAGTCACTACCATCATGGGGACTTTTATTACAGTCACTACCATCATGGGGACGTTTATTACAGTCACTACCATCATGGGACTTTTATTAATTGTTTTATTCTGTGTTGTTACAACATTTAACCCAAATAATGGATAGTGCATTTAATGATAAAAAAAAAAATTGAAACCGTGATTATTTTGTAATAATGTAACTGAAACAGATCCGACCTGAAAAAGCACTAATCTCCCAGCACATTTTATTTCACTAGGCAAGTCAGTTAAGAACAAATTCTTATTTTCAATGACGGCCTAGGAACAGTGGGTTAACTGGTCTAGGAACAGTGGGTTAACTGGTCTAGGAACAGTGGGTTAGCTGGTCTAGGAACAGTGGGTTAACTGCCTGTTCAGGGGCCGAACGACAGATGTTTACCTTCTCAGCTCAGGGAATCGATCTTGCAACCTTTCTGTTACTAGTCCAACGCTCTAATCACTAGGCTACCTGCCGCCCCTGAAGTTAGATCAAAGAGAGGGACACTGACCTGTAGGAGGTGGAGGTGGGCCTCAGTGTGTGACCAGAGAGAGGGACACTGACCTGTAGGAGGTGGAGGTGGGCCTCAGTGTGTGACCAGAGACAGGGACACTGACCTGTAGGAGGTGGAGGTGGGCCTCAGTGTGTGACCAGAGACAAGGACACTGACCTGTAGGAGGTGGAGGTGGGTCTCAGTGTGTGACCAGAGAGAGGGACACTGACCTGTAGGAGGTGGAGGTGGGCCTCAGTGTGTGACCAGAGACAAGGACACTGACCTGTAGGAGGTGGAGGTGGGTCTCAGTGTGTGACCAGAGAGAGGGACACTGACCTGTAGGAGGTGGAGGTGGGTCTCAGTATGCTAGAGCTGTTCTAGCTCAGTGCTTCTCCTCTGTGGCTCAGTGATTTCCTGTTGCAGCTCTTCAATGATTCCTTCAGCCCGCCTCGCTGTTGCTTTCTCCTTCTCCTCAATCTCAAATGAGCTCAGCCTGGATCCTCATCAAGCAAGAGCTTCAGATCACTGATACATTGCATACTGACATCTCACTCTCTGTCTGCAGTTCTCTAATTATAAAATAGAGAAGAAATTAGCAAGCCTACATTTAAAAAAAAAAAGCAGTCGTTATTGTTTTGTAATAAGCCCATCCTGAACACAATTCAACTTGATGATGTGAGAGGTAAGGACTGACCTTGGAGCTTCAGATCCCTGAACATTACATACTGACCTTGGTGATCTCCACTGAGTGTTTGACCTCCTTAACCTTCTCCAGTTGCTCCTGGATCATCTGCTTAAATATCTGCCTTCACTTTCTTCAACCTAATAAAGTTTAGTTTTTTAAAAGTTGTTCCTTTTGTTTTGCATTGATCCTTCTTCATCCCCATATTTACATTTTTTTTTTACATTGTCCCTGTGCGTCTCTCACCGAACACGTTTCACTCAGATCAAGTTCCAGGTGAGGTTGTTGATACATCACATACACCACACACACCAAGCAGAGCACCAGGGCCATGATTCTACCAGAAATTACTCCAGGTCTCAATGGGGCTGGGACTGGAGCCTGAGCTGTAGCTGGGACTGGAGCCTGAGCTGGAGCCTGAGCTGGGACTGGAGCCTGAGCTGGGACTGGAGCCTGAGCTGGGACTGGAGCCTGAGCTGGAGCTGGGACTGGAGCCTGAGCTGGGACTGGGACTGGAGCCTGAGCTGGGACTGGAGCCTGAGCTGGGACTGGAGCCTGAGCTGGGACTGGGACTGGAGCCTGAGCTGGGACTGGAGCCTGAGCTGGAGCCGGAGCTGGAGCTGGGAAAGGGGCTTGGTCTTGAGGGACACTGACCTATAGGAGGTGGAGGTGGGCCTCAGTCTGTGACCAGAGAGAGGGACACTGACCTAGTCAGGTCTTCTGTGGAGTAACTCCGGACAGAGTGGACACTGGTACTGTTCTCTGCTAGCCCAGTGTTTGTTGATACACTTCTTGCAGAAGTTGTGTCCACATAGGATGGAAACTGGCTCAGTGAACACTTCCAGACAGATGGAGCACTGGCACTGCTCTTCAAACAGGACATTTCTTGGGTCAGCCATACTGTCCTGCAGACATGAATGATTCGGGAGACAGACACAGGAATGCGTAATAGTTTTTTTTATTAAGCCCAAATTACGGCGTGCCTTGTAAAGGCACGGGGACGAAGACCAAACGAACACGGAACAAAAACACAGGGTAGAAACCCAAACAAAAGAGAGAGGAGTACCTCGACTAAATAAGACACGCGCACAATGATCAACACTACGGGACGAGACCCGTAATCATCTGCGCAATCCGCAAGGGCACGAAAGCCCAGAACACACAGCACAGGTACTCACACGCACCGACGGACATTGTAACAGTAGACGACAGCCCAATGGAAACCAAAGGGCACATATATGTACAAATACAATCCGTGGGAATAGGGGCCAGGTGTGCGTAATGAAAGTTCCGGAGAGATCCGTGACACATACATGGGAAGAAATGCACTAGTATTACTGTTAAGTCTGCAATACATCTTTGATCTGGAAAGCAAGCTAATTTCCAGAGGTTATACTACTATAATAACATGTTCTGAACATGGTATCATCAATGCAACAAAACCCATTTTAATACACATCTCCAATCTATAAATAAACAAATCTAAGAAAAGTAATATTTTACACACTGTCACGGTCTTCCTCCTCTTCATCTGAAGAGGAGAGGCGAGAAGGATCAGAGGACCAAAATGCGGAAGTGGTATGTGTTCATGATGAATATTTAATTAAAGAAAGCACTGAATACAAAAACAATAAACCAATAACGACCGTGAAGCTACAAATGAGACCTGTGCTGACACAAGCCACTAACATAGACAATCACCCACAAACAAACAGTGCAACCCAGGCTACCTAAGTATGATTCTCAATCAGAGACAACTAATGACACCTGCCTCTGATTGAGAACCATACTAGGCCGAAACATACAACTCCCCAAATCATAGAAAAACAAACATAGACTGCCCACCCCAACTCACACCCTGACCATACTAGATAAATACAAAACAAAGGAAATAAAGGTCAGAACGTGACAGACACAGAAAGGTATCCAAGCCATAAGCATTCATTTCTGATGAAAAAAAACACAGATGTGAAAAAATTGTGGATATAGCAGTTTTCAACGAAACTCTTCATTTGGCCACGTTATAGTATAAGCTCTAATATTTATTGCAACAGGTTGAATGATTCAAATTGTGTGTAAACTGAAAATTGTTTGCTTTTTGGTGAAGACAGTATGATAATAAACTGTCATTCCATTTTGGAGGGCAGAGTGTCACAAAAGAAGAATGTTGTGTGTATGCAATTAGAATGTTGTGTGTATGCAATTAGAATGTTGTGTGTATGCAATTAGAATGGTGTGTGTATGCAATTAGAATGTTGTGTGTATGCAATTAGAATGTTGTGTGTATGCAGTTAGAATGTTGTGTGTATGCAATTAGAATGTTGTGTGTATGCAATTAGAATGTTGTGTGTATGCAATTAGAATGTTGTGTGTATGCAATTAGACTGTTGTGTGTATGCAATTAGAATGTTGTGTGTATGCAATTAGAATGGTGTGTGTTTGCAATTAGAATGTTGTGTGTATGCAATTAGAATGGTGTGTGTTTGCAATTAGAATGTTGTGTGTATGCAATTAGAATGTTGTGTGTATGCAATTAGAATGTTGTGTGTATGCAATTAGAATGGTGTGTGTTTGCAATTAGAATGTTGTGTGTATGCAATTAGAATGGTGTGTGTTTGCAATTAGAATGTTGTGTGTATGCAATTAGAATGTTGTGTGTATGCAATTAGAATGTTGTGTGTATGCAATTAGAATGTTGTGTGTATGCAATTAGAATGTTGTGTGTATGCAATTAGAATGTTGTGTGTATGCAATTAGAATGTTGTGTGTATGCAATTAGAATGTTATGTGTATGCAATTAGAATGGTGTGTGTTTGCAATTAGAATGTTGTGTGTATGCAATTAGAATGTTATGTGTATGCAATTAGAATGGTGTGTGTTTGCAATTAGAATGTTATGTGTATGCAATTAGAAGGCAATGTTTTGCTGGAAAATCAACAACTTGCTCTTCAAGGGCTACGAAGAAATGTCTCTGTTAAAGGAGGAATGTGCAATTGCTATAAACATCTTTGGACTTTTAAAGGTCAGCTGTGGGCAAAAATAACAAAAACTGTGTAACTGATCAACGCACCATCATACCAGGTCATTTAATGCTTAACCCCCCTTTAAAAATGTATTAGATATTTAGCTAAAGAAGTGACATTTCTTACAGATCTGTCCAAAAACAAATCCTGGGAAATGATTTCAACACATCCTGTAGGAGTTACTGGCTAGCTTAGATAAGGAACTAGCTACGGTTGAAGTCGGAAGTTTACATACAAGTTTACGTACACATACGCCCACAAATTTTCTATAGGATTGAGGTCCAGGCTTTGTGATGGCCACTCCAATACCTTGACTTTGTTGTCCTTAAGCCATTTTGCCACAACCTTGGAAGTATGCTTGGGGTCATTGTCATTTGGAAGGCCCATTTGCGACAAAGCTTCAACTTCCTGACTGATGTCTTGAGGATGTTGCTTCAATATATCCACATATTTCTCCTTCCTTGTGATGCCATCTATTTTGTGAAGTGCACCAGTCCCACCTGCAGCAAAGCTCCCCCACAACATGATGCTGCCACCCCTGTGCTTCATTGTTGGGATGGTGTTCTTCGGCTTGCAAGCCTCCCCATTTTTCCTCCAAACATAACAATGGTCATTATGGCCAAACAGTTCAATTTTTGTTTCATCAGACCAGAGGACATTTCTCCAAAAAGTTAGATCTTTGTCCCCATGTGCAGTTGCAAACCCTAGTCTGGCTTTTTTTTATGGCGGTTTTGGAGCAGTGGCTTCTACCTTGCTGAGCGGCATTTCAGGTTATTTCAATATAGGACTTGTTTTACTGTGGATATAGATACTTTTGTACCTGTTTCCTCCAGCATCTTCACAAGGACCTTTGCTGTTGTTCTGGGATTGATTTGCACTTTTCACACCAAAGTACGTTCATCTCTAGGAGACAGAACGCATCTCCTTCCTGAGCGGTATGACGGCTGCGCAGTCCCATGGTGTTTATGCTTGCATACTATTGTTTGTACAGATGAACGTGGTACCTTCAGGCTTTTGTAAATTGCTCCCAAGGATGAACCAGACTTGTGGAGATCTACAAATCAGTCTTGACTGATTTATTTTGATTTTCCCATGATGTCAAGTAAAGAGGCACTGAGTTTGAAGGTAGGCCTTGAAATACATCCACAGGTACACCTCCAATTGACTCCAAATGATGTCAATTAGCCTATCAGAAGCTTCTAAAGCCATGACATAATTTTCTGGAATTTTCCAAGCTGTTTAAAGGCACAGTCAACTTAGTGTATGTAAACTTTTGACCCACTGGAATAGTGATACAGTGATTTATAAGTGAAATAATCTATCTGTAAACAATTGTTGGAAGAATTACTTGTGTCATGCACAAAGTAGATGTCCTAACCAACTTGCTAAAACTATAGTTTGTTATCAAGAAATTTGGGGAGTGGTTGAAAAACAAGTTTTAATGACTCCAACCTAATTGTATATAAACTTCCGACTTCAACTGTACGTCACATCAATATATATTGTAGGAGATAATGGCTAGCTACAGCGGCTAGCTTAGATAAGGAACTAGCTACGTCACATCAACACATAGTGGAGGAGTTACTGGCTAGCTACAGTGGCTAGCTTAGCTAACTAGCTACGTCGGTCAGGGCGCACCAGAATGACACGTCGTCGATGAACCACCAAAAGCACACCACATTTCTGTTTGAAAACTGAGAAAGGGGCGAAATTGGTCCATTTTCGTGCCCAAATTCGACCTTGATATTAATGATAAAATGATTCTTGAAGAATGTAACTTATGAGGCCTTATGAGCTTAGTTCAAGTGCTGTACCCCATCAGAACCTAAAATATCAGCCTGTTTTATTCCATTGTTTGTTGTTGTTTGAATTGCAGATTACCCCCTTTTAATATTGTCTATGGGATGAAATAAATGTATGTACTCTTAAACATGTCCATGTCCCATTAACCCCCTTTTTCTTCCTCTAAACAGCATGGTATTTGCTTACAAATGATTTGTGAAGTATGTTTGAAGGATTTATAAAGGTTTTTATGACTGTAAGACTACTATAAGAATATTACTCTCACAAACCCAAACTCATCGGTAAGACTTTGAATAAAGTGGCTATAGATAACACCTTTATAGAACCAGTCATAACACCTTTATAGAACCAGTCATAACACCTTTATAGAACCAGTCATAACACCTTTATAGAACCAGTCATAACACCTTTATAGAACTAGTCATAACACCTTTATAGAACCAGTCATAACACCTTTATAGAACCAGTCATAACACCTTTATAGAACCAGTCATAACACCTTTATGAATGTTGCAGTTGCATTCATAACAACATTCATAAGACATGTATTCAACATCATTCATAAGGACTTTTCAAAATAAAATTGTAAAATAGCTGTTCATTTGGCTCCCAAACAGTTCTCCGTTCAGCTAAAAGAGCTGTTCATTTGGCTCCCAAACAGTTCTCCGTTCAGCTAAAAGAGCTGTTCATTTGGCTCCCAAACAGTTCTCCGTTCAGCTAAAAGAGCTGTTCATTTGGCTCCCAAACAGTTCTCCGTTCAGCTAAAAGAGCTGTTCATTTGGCTCCCAAACAGTTCTCTGTTCAGCTAAAAGAGCTGTTCATTTGGCTCCCAAACAGTTCTCCGTTCAGCTAAAAGAGCTGTTCATTTGGCTCCTAAACAGTTCTCCGTTCAGCTAAAAGAGCTGTTCATTTGGCTCCCAAACAGCTCTCCCTTCAGCTAAAAGAGCTGTTCAAACGGCTCTTCGTTCAGTAGTGCAAAAATGTGTTTGGACCAGAATTAGCTTCTCTCTTTACTATCTACTGTTCCTGCAGTGAGGAATTACCATCTTCAGAGAATGTTTTTATAACTTATCTGCAGATAATGGTTGTCTGGAGCTCATAAAGCAGTGGTAACAGTATGCAAATCAGGGAGTCAAATGAACAGCTCTTTCACATATGCGAATCGGTTCCCGACGTTCACCAAAAAGATCAGTTTTAAAAAGAGCCGTTCGTTCGCAAACGAACGACCCGTCACTAATGAATCGTTATATAGTGTGAGGGTCAACATGAAAACCAAAAGATTCATCAGCAACCTTATTACACAGTAAAGGTCTTGCTGTCATGTTTCCCCCAGATATGGACAACCTCGGTAGAGTTCATTAGGCAGCAAACGGTAGAAAATCAACTAAAACAGGGAGGGACTATCTTTCCGTTGGGTGCCCTAATGAACACGACCATAGTAGCTTTCTTCAGCAAAATAAGACTTACATTTGAGCAAATAATGGATGTATTGTAATGAGCTATTGTAATGGGGTATTGTAATGAGGTATTGTAATGAGGTATTGTAATGGGGTATTGTAATGAGGTATTGTAATGATGTATTGTAATGAGGTATTGTAATGAGGTATTGTAATGAGGTATTGTAATGAGGTATTGTAATGGGGTATTGTAATTAGGTATTGTAATGGTGTATTGTAATGAGGTATTGTAATGAGGTATTGTAATCATGTATTGTAATGAGGTATTGTAATGAGGTATTGTAATGAGGTATTGTAATGAGGTATTGTGATGGTGTATTGTAATGAGGTATTGTAATGAGGTATTGTAATGATGTATTGTAATGAGGTATTGTAATGAGGTATTGTAATGAGGTATTGTGATGAGGTATTGTAATGAGGTATTGTAATGATGTATTGTAATGAGGTATTGTAATGAGGTATTGTAATGGTGTATTGTAATGAGGTATTGTAATGATGTATTGTAATGAGGTATTGTAATGGGGTATTGTAATGAGGTATTGTAACGAGGCATTGTAACGAGGCATTGTAACGATGTATTGTAACGAGGCATTGTAACGAGGCATTGTAACGATGTATTGTAACGAGGCATTGTAACGAGGCATTGTAACGATGTATTGTAACGAGGTATTGTAACGAGGTATTGTAACGAGGCATTGTAACGAGGCATTGTAACGAGGCATTGTAACGATGTATTGTAACGAGGTATTGTAACGAGGTATTGTAATGAGGCATTGTAACAAGGAATTGTAACGAGGCATTGTAACGATGTATTGTAACGAGGTATTGTAATGAGGTATTGTTATGGATGTCAGCAATAATAATGGTTATGTCTAGTACAAGTCACAACATGCTATGCAGCTCAACCTGAGGCAAAAGAGCAGAATACACTCTGCACTTGAAGTAGTTCCCAAAAAGCGATCATCTCGTAATCGTCGTACCCTTAGGACCAAACCCTCTGGACGCTTAGAAGCCACTGGAATTGAGTCCCTAGCGTTCACCGAACCATTTTTTTTTTTATGTACTCTGTGGCGGAGAAGTCATAATGGCCTCCTCAGATCTTTTATCATCGCCTTATTATCGCCACGCCAGGCTCGTTAAGCTGGCAACCACGGTGGGAGACAGCGTAATAAAATGCAACTTAATCAAAACCAAACAGGCCCGAGAGGAATGGCTCCCCACAGTCAAATATGCGAAACAATCAGTCCCCATGTTAGAGCGCTAGTTAACCTCATCATAGGTCTTCATTTAGGAGACGGAGGAACCAGACGCAGAGGCCATCGGGCTCGAGGTGTTCATTATTTTCAATTTGCGTTTTGATTAAATGAGGCAGCCGGTTTATTTGGGGGGGGGGGGGGTTGTCATATCATCAGACACCTTTGCTTTCGATATACTCTAGTGAGCCCATTACAAGTTGTTAACTTCAAAAAGGAGGGACATTCTGGTCATTCACTCGCAGTACTCTGAACGTGATGGAATCTGTCTCTTCTAGTCTGGTCGTTCACTTGCAGTATATTTGAATGTGATGGAATCTGTCGCTTCCAAAATGGCCTCTGATCCCTTTTGAAGGGAAAGGGGCAGTGAAGTCGTCAGCGAAGTCTATGCTATAGCCCCCCCCCCCCCACAAAAAAACCCAGAACACTGTCCCCTTCTTCTCATACAGGTAATGCAAGAGGAGGGACATTCAGGAAATAGACTATTTCAGCCTTTTTACTCTGGCAAGAAATCACCCGAAAGCTTTGCCCGAGTCTGTTTCTGTAATGGGCTACGCCATGGGAATGTTTCCATGGAAACATGGCAAAGGCGCCAGTACAGCTCAATGCTGCTCTCAGGAGAGTAGGCTATCTGGGTAGTTTCTGTTTTAGTGGGAAATGGTGATAACAGCACTGAGTGTTAGATAAAACTCCACAGGAGAAAACTATTTGTTTATAGCGTGGAGTCTAGTGTTTTAGATGTTCAATTATGCTATTCCTCATGTGCCGATTTGTTCATTTGTATGAAGAGCCATCCTAATAAAAAAAAAACGACAATTTATAAAGCATTTACAGTAAGAGGTCTTCTCGGATCCAAAAAGTTGGACCCGGACCTGAGGACAATCAGACCCAGTTCCGAATGAACCGATCATTTAAAAAAAAGGGGGACATGGACCGAGAACAATCAGACCCGAACTCAAATGAACCCGACGACAACCAGACCCAATTGGTCCCTATTGACAAAAAAAGATCAGCCAAGTTGCTCTTTTGGTTTACGAATAGGTATTTTTTTTATGGTGGCTAGTCATTCTGTAAGTCAATAAATTCACCACCAAATTTACCGAAAAAATAAATATGTGTATTTCATTCAAATAAAAAATAAACAAACAGATCTTTGTATTGGATTAGATCATTTGAACTGGGATTAATTTATATTCATAGCTAGTGTAAAAAGATACACAAAAAAAACAAGAAGGCAAAACCCCTTTTGGAGTAGAAAATGTAACATTAATTTAATTTCGAACACATTACCCCCGGCCGGAAGTCCTACTGAAAATACCCATTAGAATGGCATACCTGCTTACTCCCGAAATATATATATATTTTTTTATGTGTCTAAGCCAATTACCAAACTCTTAGTGATAAGGAAATGCTAAGCAGAGCTGGACTTGGTCCGAATGGAGCAACTAAATTGTTGAATATTCGCAGGCCTCCACTTTGAATTATTAACAGAGTTCTTCCAGCACAAATGTACTGTCCTTGCGATACCATTGAAAAAAAGTCAGTCTAACTAATAAGGTAGAATTAAAGATATGTTTCAAAAGGAAGCTGGACTTTTTTCCCCCCTGGTCCCTTCCAAGAAAGAGATCGAAAGAGATTGAAAGGTGTGATAGCAACACAAATAGGTGTGCAGTGTGTTTTGTGAGCTCTGAACCAATGCCGTATATCCCAGCAGAAGATCAAGAGCATGTTTTATGTCAATTGTGTCCTTTTTCTACAAAGAGTACAATACACTTTTCCCTAAACTTGATACAACATTGATCCGATACCATACAGCACTTGCCTTTTCACTTATAAGTAGTAGTGACATTGTAGTAGAGAATTGTTATGACATCTATGTATGACATGTTTGTGACATAATCTGTGACATATTTTTGACTTAAGGACATGTGATTCACTATGAATGTCTTGAGTCATCAGTACACCAAATCCATTGTATATCTGAATTTATGTTATCTGAATTCAAGGTATTGTTACTGCAGGCCTAGTTGTATTTGGAAACCGGCGAGCAGTCCCTTTAGTTGACTGTTCCAAGATGGACTCCCCTGGTCCCTCAATGTTTCCCTGTCCTTGGCAGACTCGTTGGAGAAGCGCTGGGACAAACATTGGATTAGTCACTGAGAAAACAATTCCCTTGGATATGCCCAATGTGTGTGTGTGTCTCTCTCTCTCTCTCTCTCTCTCTCTCTCTCTCTCTGTTTATCTCTCCCCTTCCCTGTCTCTCTCTCCTTCTCTGTATCTCTCTCTCTCTCTCTCTCTCTCTCTCTGGGGATGAATCATATTTCTCACTCACTCACACACCCACACCTCTGCTAAAAAGTCAATAAAAAAAAAGCATTGTCTTCTCACTTTCTGCTGTTGGCGTCAGGCTGTCTAAATTGTCTCAGAAAGCAGTGGAGTGTGAAATTGAGTTCAAAACTGTGTGCAGCGCGAGGAGCCTGAGAGGAGCGTATGCTTGGTTATCTATTCATATCGCGTTTGAAATTCACTTGCTGTTTTGCACGAAGAGGTCAATTAACATGTTGGTGATGTTGTTCTTGGTTCTTGGCAGAATTCACCAGCAGGATTTAAGCGGTCAATTAACATGTTGGTGATGTTGTTCCTGGTTCTTGGCAGAATTCACCAGCAGGATTGAAGCGGTCAATTAACATGTTGGTGATGTTGTTCCTGGTTCTTGGCAGAATTCACCAGCAGGATTGAAGCGGGCAATTAACATGTTGGTGATGTTGTTCCTGGTTCTTGGCAGAATTCACCAGCAGGATTGAAGCGGTCAATTAACATGTTGGTGATGTTGTTCCTGGTTCTTGGCAGAATTCACCAGCAGGATTGAAGCGGTCAATTAACATGTTGGTGATGTTGTTCCTGGTTCTTGGCAGAATTCACCAGCAGGATTGAAGCGGTCAATTAACATGTTGGTGATGTTGTTCCTGGTTCTTGGCAGAATTCACCAGCAGGATTGAAGCGGTCAATTAACATGTTGGTGATGTTGTTCTTGGTTCTTGGCAGAATTCACCAGCAGGATTGAAGCGGTCAATTAACATGTTGGTGATGTTGTTCCTGGTTCTTGGCAGAATTCACCAGCAGGATTGAAGAGGGGAATAGGGTTGAAAGGGTGGCCATTCGACCCTCAATATTGTCTCAAATAGATTGTTCCTCTTGGAGGTCAGTGAAGCTTTTAAAGTGAAAAGGTCCAGATAAATGTTTTCTGTTCATGTTTCTCTGAGAGCCCATGAACCAGGTGGATGAGTTCTGTGCGTGGTCGCAATCGTCACTTCACCAGAGCGCAATGCTTGTTTTTGTAAAAGGGACACATTTAGCTTGATACCATTTATTGTAGTAACAGTAACTTGGAGTCCACGTGTTTTTAAAAATGTTTTTATTGTTTCTTCTTCATCCTCGGGTGAGGTAGAATATTTCTTCTTACAGCCCAACGTCAGAGACAATGCCAGAATAATAACACTTGTCCATATTCATTTGCCGAAAACAAATGATTTTGCTTGAGAATGTTACTTTTGCTGAGTTTTGTAGATTTAATCAACAGTGCCACTCAGCAGTTCCTCGGCTCGAGTCTCTCCTGAGCACGCGATGATGAATGTTTTGAAACCAGATGATATATGCCTATAGATTGCTCTTGCGAATTTCTGTCGGTTCGAAGACTAACGGGTCCTCACACATTTCAGAGCATTCTATGCAAAGATCATTCAATGATTTCAGCTCTTCTCCTCTCAGCGTGATGAATGCGTCAGTGGGGAATTGTAAAGACGGCCCCCCAAACTTTGTCACCAGACTTAGAGGACTGCTTTGTGAATGTCACAGCCCACAAATTATTTGTGCTGTCAGTGGGAGAAAAAAAAGAGTTCCTGAAACATGTTTTTTTGTTTTTAGATTAGCAGCACTCTGAGTGTCCTTCAGTGTCTGTAACATGACAGACGCTTTGTCAACCTCTTCAACTCAATACTTTGAGTGACAGAAAGTGTAGTGTGAGAGAAATATCTTCAAATTCGAAGGATTCACTTAACTTTAACTTAAAGGGTCAATCTTTTGTCTGTTAAATTAATGATATACAGCCATAGATTTTTTTTTAAAGAATATAACTTAAGAGCTATGTTCAACTGTCGTACCCCATCAGAACCCCAAATATAAGGCTCTATTCAGTCTGTATCGCTGAATAGTCATAGCACAGACACACCGGTAGGATTGTCAACCGGTTGCCTGGCCACAGCACTTAGCACCTCTGTTAAAATACCTTGTTAACATACTCCAAACCAGAGGGTGGCAGTAGCATTGTTTGTCAATGCATATTCGTGTGCATTGCTTATGGTCTAGATTCTAAGCTATCTGCGCAAATGTTGCTATTTTGTAGAAAGCCCTTGTTGTTACTAGCCAGACGGCCACAGCTAGATAACTACCTAGCAAGATAACAAGCAATTGAATTCACTCACTCACACTGCATAAGCCCATACTGCCAGTGGCAGCCTATAGTCAAATGTTTACCTAGCTAGCTAACATTAGCATATTTGCTAGCTAGCTATCTAAGGACACTGCACTAACTCGGCAGCTGACACAGGCAGTTTTTTTCATGGAAACTAGCTAATTCATTGTTCTTTAATCATAATGTCAATACTAGCTACAGTGGTTAGTTTGCTTGGAGGAAGTATTTAGCCTACAGATGTACAGAGAAAATGCTCTCTTTTTTTCCTGTTACTTTTTTTGGCTCCCCACATATTCTCAGATTGGCTCAAAGTTGTTGGCCACTGACACGTGCATTGCGGTTATACAAGTAAAATCTATAGGTTAGTCGCTTCCCGGGTCGGCGCCCAGCAGGTATCGCTTTTGTTCTAGCAAGAGAAGGAACGGCCTCCCACTGTGATAAGTACCCATCGGCAGTGAGATTCCCGATGTGTTTCATGCACTACAGATTGTGATGGAAATGTAAAGGTAATATCCGATTGAGCTGACACATGCAGCCGTGAATGTAGTCCAGGGGCGGACTGGGACAAGAATCCGGCCCTGCCATTTTATCCACAACAGTCCACATCACTGTGTGCATCGTCAACTAACCCCACCCCTCCGAACGGGCCACAAGCCATACACACACACACCCTATCCCCACACATACACTCTGACCCTACACGCTCTACAGAGGCAGTAGTGCTGACAACATTGGCAGTACAGAACAGCGTTTATCAAACATTTCTGTACCAATGACTAGCGAGACGTGGTCCTTCTCAGCTCGTATACAATACAGTGCCTTCGGGAAAGTATTCAGACCCCTTGACATTTTCCATTTTTTTTTAGATTACAGCCTTATTCTATAAGTGATTCAATTGTTTTTTTTCCCCCCTCATCAATCTACAGTACACACAATACCCCGTAATGACAATTTTTTTTGTTTATATACATTTTTGCTAATTTATAAAAATAAAAAACTGAAATGTCACTTTTACATAAGTATTCAGACCCTTTACTCAGTACTTTGTTGAAGCACCTTGGCAGCGATTACAGCCTTGAGTCTTCTTGGGTATGACGCTACAAGCTTGGCAAACCTGTATTTGGGGAGTTTCTACAGAACTTCTCAAGCTCTTGCCAGGTTGGATGGGGAGCGTTGCTGCACAGCTATTTTCAGGTCTCTCCAGATATGGTCGATTGGGTTCAAGTCCGAGTTAAGCAGAACGGCTTGGCAGGCCAGATTTCGGTGGACGTAAGTCTCGACCTTCAACCTCTCGTGACCCCGTTGGGGAGTTGCAGCGATGAGACAAGATCACAATATGGATATCACAAAATGGAGATCACAATATGGATATCACAAAATGGGGGAGAAAGATGAGGTAATGAAATAAAAACGCTATTTCTCTGTTAGTGAGCATTTCTCCTTTGCCAAGAGAATCCTTCCACCTGGCATATCAAGAAGCTGATTCTACAGCATGATCATTACACAGGTGCACCTTGTGCTGGGGGACAATAAAAGGCCACTTTAAAATGTGCAGTTTTGTCACACAACACAATGCCACAGATTTCTCAAATTTTGAGGGAGCGTGCAATTGGCATGCTGATTGCAGGAATGTCCACCAGAGCTGTTGCCAGAGAATTGAATGTTCATTTCTATACCATAAGCTGCCTCCAAACGTCATTTTAGAGAATTTGGCAGTACGACCAACCGGGCCTTACATCCGCAGACCACGTGTAACCACGTAAGCCCACAACCTCCACATCTGGCTTCTTCACCTGCGGGATCGTCTCAGACCAGCCACCCGGACAGAGGATGAAACTGAGGAGTATGTCTGTCTGTAATAAAGCCCTTTTGTGGGGAAAAACTAATTCTGATTGGCTTGGCTTGGCCTGGCTCCACAGTGGGTGGGCTTGGCTTCGAAGTGGTGGGCCTATGCCCTCCCAGGTCAACCCAAGGCTGCACCCCTGCTCAGTCATGTGACATCCCTAGATTAGGGCCTAACGTATTTATTTAAATTGACAGATTCTTCTTCTATGGACCTCATGAACTTTATTTAACCTTTATTTAAACTAGGCAAGTCAGAACAAATTCTTATTTACAATGACAGCCTACCGGGGAACAGTGGGTTAACTGTCTTGTTCAGGGGCAGAATGACAGATTTGTACCTTGTCAGCTCGGGGATTCGATCCAACAACCTTTCGGGTTACTGGCCCAACGCACTAACCACTAGGCTACCCTGCCAAAATCATGTTGACTTTATATGGAAGTATATATTGGTCAGGACTTGAATGTGATTGGACAATACTTTGTGTTGACCCATAGCAACTCTGAATGGTTCTACATTGCAGGACCTGAAACTTGAACTGCTGCATCCCAGCGGCCATAGATCTGTTCTTATAAAATCACAGCTAAAATGCTAAACCCATTTCTGTCAGGATATGATCATATCTTGTAACGACATTCGTAGGTGGAAGAAGGTGAAGAGGACCAAGGTGCAGCGTGGTACGTCTTCATGGTAAATTTAATAAAGAAACTGAACACTAGAACAAAAAAACAAAGAGGACCAACCGAAACAGTTCTGTCTGGTGCAGACACACAAAGACAGAAAACAACTACCCACACCCATAGTGGGAAAACAGGCTGCCTAAGTATGGTTCTCAATCAGAGACAACGATAACCAGCTGCCTCTGATTGGGAACCATACCAGGCCTAAACATAGAAACACAACACCTAGACATACAACATAGAATATCCACCCACATCACACCCTGACCAAACTAAAAATAGAAACATACAAAGCAATCTACAGTCAGGGCGTGACATATCTGAATCTATATCCAGTTTGAACATGGATATTGTAACCACATCACAAAACTGAGAAGCTCAATCTGTGGTGTAAAGCCTAAAACTGAACTTTGGAAAAGCATGCCGAAATGACAAAGCACTTCATGTAAGCTAATCACAGTTCCCTGGGGAAATGTTGGACCATTATCTACTTTTAAGCATCTGCACTCATTAAAAGGGTAAATACATAATTACTGGCATCCTAATGAATGTGTCATTTGCCCCTGTCTTTGGATTCTAAGAGCCACCATCCCTCAGCCCCCAGTAACTAGGACATGCAAACTAACAAACAAACAGATTGCATGTTATATTTAATAAGTAATTTGCCCTTTTCTGAAATGCAAAGATGATTTAATGTGCTTAATGATGTAGAGATTCCTACTTGGAAAATGTTCTGCATCCAACTAATGCCAGTGGTTCATTTCCATAAAACGGTAAAATGGAGATTATATATTTTTTTGTTGACTTCAGGATCTTCTTCTGAGCCACTGTAGTGGCTTGAAAAACATACCAGAAAAAGCCTTTGTCGCATGAATATGTAAGTGCAGGTGTTTCGTAGTTAATTAATTAATCATAAGCGGTCCAAAGTGCATTTTACAGTGAAAGGTAATTGTGAGTTTGGGTGCTATGGTGCTGAGTCCGAATCCGAGTCCACGTTGCGTTCAGGTTCGAATCCGAGTCCACCTTGCGTTTGGATTCGGTCCAGAATCCACGAGTTTAGCTGTTGTAGACGCTAGACACATAGAAACTATGTCAAACGCTGTTGTAGACGCTAGACACGTAGACGCTACATCAAACACTGTTGTAGAAGCTGGACACGTAGACGCTACATCAAACGCTGTTGTAGACGCTAGACACGTAGACGCTACATCAAACACTGTTGTAGAAGCTGGACACGTAGACGCTACATCAAACGCTGTTGTAGACGCTACATCAAACGCTGTTGTGGAAGCTAGACACGTAGACGCTACGTCAAATGATGTAGACGCTAGACACGTAGAAACTATGTCAAACGCTGTTGTAGACGCTAGACACGTAGAAACTACGTCAAACGCTGTTGTAGACGCTACATCAAACGCTGTTGTAGAAGCTAGACACGTAGAAACTACGTCAAACTCTGTTGTAGAAGCTAGACACGTAGAAACTACATCAAACGCTGTTGTAGACGCTAGACACGTAGAAACTACGTCAAACGCTGTTGTAGAAGTTAGACACGTAGAAACTACGTCAAACGCTGTTGTAGAAGCTGGACACGTAGAAACTATGTCAAACACTGTTGTAGAAGCTAGACACGTAGAAACTACATCAAACGCTGTTGTAGATGCTACGTCAAACGCTGTTGTAGAAGCTGGAAACGTAGAAACTATGTCACACGCTGTTGTAGAAGCTAGACACGTAGAAACTACGTCAAACGCTGTTGTAGAAACTACGTCAAACGCTGTTGTAGAAGCTAGACACGTAGAAACTACATCAAACGCTGTTGTAGAAGCTAGACACGTAGAAACTACATCAAACGCTGTTGTAGACGCTAGACACGTAGAAACTATGTCAAACCCTGTTGTAGACGCCACGTCAAACGCTGTTGTAGAAGCTGGAAACGTAGAAACTATGTCAAACGCTGTTGTAGAAGCTAGACACGTAGAAACTACGTCAAACCCTGTTGTAGACGCTACATCAAACGCTGTTGTAGACGCTACATCAAACGCTGTTGTAGAAGCTGGACACGTAGACGCTACGTCAAATGATGTAGACGCTAGACACGTAGAAACTACATCAAACGCTGTTGTAGAAGCTGGACACGTAGACGCTACGTCAAATGATGTAGACGCTGGACACGTAGAAACTACGTCAAACGCTGTTGTAGAAGCTAGACACGTAGAAACTACATCAAACGCTGTTGTAGAAGCTGGACACGTAGAAACTACGTCAAACACTGTTGTAGAAGCTAGACACGTAGAAACTACGTCAAACGCTGTTGTAGAAGCTGGACACGTAGAAACTACGTCAAACGCTGTTGTAGAAGCTGGACACGTAGAAACTACGTCAAACACTGTTGTAGAAGCTGGACACGTAGAAACGACATCAAACGCTGTTGTAGACGCTAGACACGTAGAAACTATGGCAAACGCTGTTGTAGAAGCTAGACACGTAGAAACTACGTCAAACGCTGTTGTAGATGCTACGTCAAACGCTGTTGTAGAAGCTGGACACGTAGAAACTATGTCAAACGCTGTTGTAGAAGCTAGACACGTAGAAACTATGTCAAACACTGTTGTAGAAGCTGGACACGTAGAAACTATGTCAAACACTGTTGTAGAAGCTGGACACGTAGAAACTATGTCAAACACTGTTGTAGAAGCTGGACACGTAGAAACTATTTCAAACACTGTTGTTTTTTTATGCCAGTCGGCCCTTCCTTTTTTTCTTTGACCCTAATCAATATTTCAAAATAAAATGGCAAGTTCCTCCTTCAACAAAAATTATTTTCCTTGACAACCTGAACAAGCATTAAGAGACAGTTTTGGATGGCCCAGTCTGTTAAAAGGCTTTTAATGAGCCGTGAGTGAGAGGAGGCAGGGACCCCTACTAGCTACTGATACAATACACCATCTCATTAATTGATGGTGAACCGCGCGCTAGCCGGGCCAGTTTGAGGAACAAAGTGCCACTCTGTGAATACTCTATGTATGACACTGTCAACCAGGGAGACGATAGACGGGCACCGACTGGCATTGCCACCACAGCTCTGCCCCCAGACGTTGCTAATGGCTTATGTCTTGCAACTGTGGCATCAAAAGCTTCTGTAACAGGGTTGAGGTGCCTCTATTCGAGTAATTACGGTTGTCATGTGAAATTTGTATGCTTTCCTATTAGTCCGTTTGAATTAATTCTTTGAGTGTTCTGATTGGTTGCAGGTTGTAGCTTTTGTTGTAAATTAGAACTTGTTCTCAACTAGCTTACCTGGTTAAATAAAGGTGAAATAAAAAATTGCTCTGTAGAATGCACCTCCACCTGTTCCTACAAAATGGGGATGCATTTCCTGGAGCGGGAGAAGGGAAAGATCTGCTGCTGTCTCCTAGTACCACACCACACCAGACCAGATCAGTCCACACCACACCAGACCAGACCAGACCAGACCAGTCCAGACCAGACCAGACCAGTCCACACCACACCACACCAGACCAGACCAGACCAGTCCAGTCCACACCACATCAGACCAGACCAGTCCACACCACACCAGACCAGTCCACACCACACCAGACCAGACCAGACCAGTCCAGTCCACACCACACCACACCAGACCAGACCAGTCCACACCACACCAGACCAGTCCACACCACACCAGACCAGACCAGTCCACACCACACCAGACCAGACCAGTCCACACCAGACCAGACCAGACCAGTCCAGACCAGACCAGACCAGTCCACACCACACCACACCAGACCAGACCAGACCAGTCCAGTCCACACCAGACCAGACCAGACCAGTCCACACCAGACCAGTCCACACCACACCACACCAGACCAGACCAGACCAGTCCACACTACACCACACCACACCAGACCAGACCAGTCCACACCAGACCAGACCAGTCCACACCAGACCAGACCAGTCCACAACAGATCAGACCAGACCAGACCAGACCAGTCCAGACCAGACCAGTCCACACCAGACCAGACCAGACCAGTCCACACCAGACCAGACCAGACCAGTCCACACCACACCACACCAGACCAGATCAGACCAGTCCACACCAGACCAGACCAGTCCACACCACACCAGACCACACCACACCAGACTAGACCAGTCCACACCACACCAGACCAGAACCAGACCTACTGTAGCTTTCAAACCTGCTTCCTTCACGGATAACACATCTTCTATTCAGTCTCTGTGTGTTTGTGTCAAAGTGTTAGCTGTAAGTATCTGGAATACAGCTGGTGTTTGACTGAGTGGACTTGGAGACAGCCAGAGAGATAATTCTTGTGTTTTATGTATATTGTGTCCATCCCTACATATAAGGGTTTACCTATGTATTGCATGTGCACTTGTAGGTGTTTCTGCCTAGCTCAGTGCTTTCTGTGGTACTGGGGCAGCCAGCTGAAAATACAGAGTGTAGGAGTTGATAAATGTTCTTTAGTTGCGGCATGATTGGCACAGTGTTCTGTCACTCATGGGACACTACGTCACCACAAAATCTAAAGGGAAGAGCTCGAAAATTCTAGCCCCATACTGTAGGTACTGCCATTGATTTAAATTAGAAGTGCCCATCCAAGAAGGCTCAAGGTCATTGGCCACAGATAAAAATATGTCAAATCAATTTATATTTACTGTAGCTTTGATTGGACTGATCATGTCAACATCATACTTTCAAAATCTTAGCTAGGAAGCTAGACAACCAGTCATCATTTGTATTTATATATTTAACCTTAATTTAACTAGGCAAGCCAGTTAATTAAAAATACAAAATAAAATAAAAATTTTGGACAAAACACACATCATGACAAAAGAGACACCATAACACGACATAAAGAGAGACCTAAGACAACATAGCATGGTAGTAGCACATGGCAACACAGAGTGGTAGCAACACAACACCAGGTCCCGGGTGAAGAGGCATACCTTCTGCCCGAGCCCATATCGTGGAGCAGGGGTCTGGTGGCAATCCGCTTGTCACCTATACCTGGAAGTGGTCTTCAACAGAACGGCCCGGGCTCTCTTCCATGTATGGCGTCAGCGGTGAATATCTGGGCAGAGGGATTGCGGTTCTCCAGAAGGCGCTGGAGAACCTGTCGGACGTGGAGCATGTGTTCTTGGGGGGAGCGGGAGAAGCCGAGAATGTCATCAATGCTTTCAAAGATGAACCAGTTCAGCATGTCGCAGAGAACATCATTCACCAGAGCCTGGAACACGGCAGGGGCGTTGGCGAGGTCAAAATGCATCACCAGATATTCGTAGTGGCCGCTGGCCGTGTTGAAGGCGGTCTTCCACTTGTCCCCCGCACCAGGTGGTAGGCGTTTCGTAGATCCAAGGAAGACATCCGGGGCAGGTTGCACCGACTTCAGACAATGGGCGTGGCAGAACGGACTCCAGCCCGTGATAACACCCGTAGACTAGTTGAGGAGTGGATTGTGTTGCTGGAGCCAGGAGAATCCCAAAACCACAGGAATCTGGGTGGACTTAATGAGCAGGAACTGAATGGTCTCGCTGTGATTCCCGGACACATGTAGGTTGATGGGAGTGGTGTTATGGGTGACCCGACCTATAGAGTGCTCGTCCAGCCCTCTAATATCCATGGGAATGGAGAGGGGCTGATGGGGGATGTTCAGCTCGGAAGTCAGTATGGCGTTCAAAAAGCTCTCATTAGCCCCAGTCAATGAGGACCCGGAGAGATTTGGACTGGTTTCCCCACAGCAGAATGACATGAAAAGGGGTGTGAGTAAGGGAAGCAGAAAATATCTCCATATGGCCCACCAGAGTACTCATTCCTACCAGTGAGCCTGGTCTTTTACCGGGCAAAAGGACACAAAATGACCAAAAGTCTGGCAATACAGACAGCTCCTTGTGTTGATCCTGTGTTGCCGTTCCACTGGCGACAGCCCAGCTCGGCCTAGTTACATAGGCTCGGGAAACAGTGCCTTGGCAGTCTTCGGTGACTCTCGAGGAAGGTCGGGAAACCTCGGGAGCTTTTGGCAACAGGACTATTGGGGACATCCGGGATGACTCGGAGGCGAGGTGGAATCCCTGGACGTGCGAGGGAAATCGAATTTCCTCTCCATCCGTCGTTCCCGCAATCGCCCATCGATGCGGATGGTCAAAGCGATGAGTGAGTCAAGATCCGTGGGTAACTCCCGGGCAGCAAGATTGAATATTGTAAGAGCTTTCATTGTCTACTTATATGCCCCCTTTATTTATCCTACAGTTCTGACTTGGTGTACAGGGAGCATACGTGTTCTGAATTCTGTCGCTGTACATTTCAAAAGTGCTGAACAAAAAGTTATGTTGACTACATGCGTCGTAGCTTCCTCATGAATTTCTTAATCTAAATTACGGATTGTCTCTTATCCGTTCGTCGTCCCCTTATGCCATAGTTTGTACCTCTCCATTGTCAGTAGAAACCACATTTGTTTAAGCAAGTCAGCCATATCAGCTATGTAAATGAGGCTGAATGAACTGTTTCGATGCCAGACAAGGCTCCACAGCGGTAAGAATTCACTCCATGATGCTGAAAAGAAAGCTCTACTGTTGGGACAGCTTTTATGTAGGCCCTAACAGTTTGTAGGTACCGTTTGTCACCGTTATAGTGCAATTAATGTCTTGTTTAGTGTTGTGTTGTGACTCTGCTGGCATGCATGTTATTATTTTATATTTTTGTGGGTGGGTTGCCCCACCAAGATTTGCATGCTAAAGTTGCCACTGTATACATGGTTGGTTAGATGAGAGCTTGTAGAAGGCTTATACAGTATATATTTAAAATGTCGGATGTTGATTTTGGGAGACTTGCCATCACGAAAAAGGAAACGGACCACTTTTTCTGTTAAATTAATCCAATCACCTACACAGCATAGGTTATCAACAGTGACAACGGGTTGGCTGCTATTTAACCGATAATGTCAATGTCAAATACATGTATTGGTGTGTGGGCCTGCAACTTTTATAATACCTCCTCGAATTTTGAATTTTCCGTGTCATTTCCTGTCCGTTTCATTGATAACTCCTGTGTTCTAAGTCCTGCACATCCCAGTGCTTGACAGAATCAACCATACAAAACCAAAGATTATTGATCTGTTTTAAGTAATCAATCGTATTCCATCGTGATGACTACACACTTTCATACTAACATCACTAATCTGAGGTATAAAAGTATGTGTAATTCCACTCAATTGTATGGGGTGAAAATGCAAATTATTATTATGTGTTATGCAAATTTGTATAGAGTGGTAACACAAACTGTTCATATTTGGTAAATTAGCGCATATTGTAAAATAATTTAATATGGCAACATAATTACACATATGCATTGATGATGATGTGGCCCACTCACAAACTGTTGCAACAACGACATCTATTTCTCACTCATTAAAACCCTTTACTGTGTTATTGACTTGTTAATTGTTTACTCCATGTGTAACTCTGTGTTGTCTGTTCACACTGCTATGCTTTATCTTGGCCAGGTCGCAGTTGCAAATGAGAACTTGTTCTCAACTAGCCTACCTGGTTAAATAAAGGTGAAATAAAACAAATTAAATAAAAAAAATTAGATAGTTTATAAATGTTCTCAAACGCAACTTAAAAGGGTGCTCTAGACTAGATCCCCCATAGTGAAGGTACGCAAACCTGAACGTTTAACGTCCCTAGCAATAGGCCCAATAATAAGATTGGTTGTACTTAAAAATATATATATATATATATGTGTTTTTTTAAAAGGTGTCTATCATTCAGTAGATGTTACTATGCACTTTCAACTATTCAACATTACTGCTCTTGGTTTAGCCTGATTGATCCTATTGATGTTATGACATTAGAAATGCATACTGATTACTGGATAAATACATATTTGACATTACATACGATGGTGTATCATCTACAAAAGGCACATTGCAGGTGGTATTGATGCCATTGTCGATGACTGATTTCTATAGTATGGTCAATAACGGTTACCCATGTTTAGACGTGTGTGAGTCTGGTAGAGGTTTTAGGTCCCTTCTTTCTCTGTGTTGCTGTTGTGAACGCTGTCTCTATGTATTACTTTGATCAAATCAAATCAAATGTTATTGGTCACATACGCATGGTTAGCAGGTGTTATTGGTCACATACGCATGGTTAGCAGGTGTTATTGGTCACATACGCATGGTTAGCAGGTGTTATTGGTCACATACGCATGGTTAGCAGGTGTTATTGGTCACATACGCATGGTTAGCAGGTGTTATTGGTCACATACGCATGGTTAGCAGGTGTTATTGGTCACATACGCATGGTTAGCAGGTGTTATTGGTCACATACGCATGGTCAGCAGGTGTTATTGGTCACATACGCATGGTTAGCAGGTGTTATTGGTCACATACGCATGGTTAGCAGGTGTTATTGGTCACATACGCATGGTTAGTAGATGTTATTGGTCACATACGCATGGTTAGCAGATGTTATTGGTCACACACGCATGGTTAGCAGGTGTTATTGGTCACATATGCATGGTTAGCAGGTGTTATTGGTCACATACGCATGGTTAGCAGGTGTTATTGGTCACATACGCATGGTTAGCAGGTGTTATTGGTCACATACGCATGGTTAGCAGGTGTTATTGGTCACATACGCATGGTTAGCAGGTGTTATTGGTCACATACACATGGTTAGCAGGTGTTATTGGTCACATGGTTAGCAGGTGTTATTGGTCACATACACATGGTTAGCAGGTGTTATTGGTCACATACGCATGGTTAGCAGGTGTTATTGGTCACATACGCATGGTTAGCAGGTGTTATTGGTCACATACGCATGGTTAGCAGGTGTTATTGGTCACATACGCATGGTTAGCAGGTGTTATTGGTCACATACGCATGGTTAGCAGGTGTTATTGGTCACATACGCATGGTTAGCAGGTGTTATTGGTCACATACACATGGTTAGCAGGTGTTATTGGTCACATACGCATGGTTAGCAGGTGTTATTGGTCACATGGTTAGCAGGTGTTATTGGTCACATACACATGGTTAGCAAGTGTTATTGGTCACATACGCGTGGTTAGCAGGTGTTATTGGTCATATGGTTAGCAGGTGTTATTGGTCAAATGGTTAGCAGGTGTTATTGGTCACATGGTTAGCAGGTGTTATTGGTCACATGGTTAGCAGGTGTTATTGGTCACATGGTTAGCAGGTGTTATTGGTCACATGGTTAGCAGGTGTTATTGGTCACATGGTTAGCAGGTGTTATTGGTCACATGGTTAGCAGGTGTTATTGGTCACATGGTTAGCAGGTGTTATTGGTCACATGGTTAGCAGGTGTTATTGGTCACATGGTTAGCAGGTGTTATTGGTCACATGGTTAACAGGTGTTATTGGTCACATGGTTAGCAGGTGTTATTGGTCACATGGTTAGCAGGTGTTATTGGTCACATGGTTAGCAGGTGTTATTGGTCACATGGTTAGCAGGTGTTATTGGTCACATGGTTAGCAGGTGTTATTGGTCACATGGTTAACAGGTGTTATTGGTCACATGGTTAGCAGGTGTTATTGGTCACATGGTTAGCAGGTGTTATTGGTCACATGGTTAGCAGGTGTTATTGGTCACATGGTTAGCAGGTGTTATTGGTCACATGGTTAGCAGGTGTTATTGGTCACATGGTTAGCAGGTGTTATTGGTCACATGGTTAGCAGGTGTTATTGGTCACATGGTTAGCAGGTGTTATTGGTCACGTGGTTAGCAGGTGTTATTGGTCACGTGGTTAGCAGGTGTTATTGGTCACATGGTTAGCAGGTGTTATTGAGTGTAGCGAAAGGCTTGTGGTTCTGGTTCCGACAGTGCAGTAATAACCAACAAGTAATCTAACAATTCCACAACAACTACCTAATACACACAGTCTAAGTAAAGAAACTTAGATTGTTAGATTAGTGTAGGAACAGCATGCTGTTGAAGGTTTAGCTAATTGTATGCAGTACCTTTTTAGAGTACAACTCAAAACAACTCAAATGGCTGTGTTAACATTACATATAATGCAGACTTGATTCTGTTGGACTCCTTACTATGTTGAGGTGTGAAACGACCATTGTAGAGTCCACAGCATTATTGTCAAACACATTTATGTCAATCTGTTTGTATGGGTTTTTGCTTTTGGGATAATGAGAGAGATGGTGAGTGTTTTGTTTCCAAATGTAAACTCCCCAAATTAAGAGGCTTTAAGCATTGAGCGAAACCCATGGCATTAACAAGCATGAGCCCAATCACCAAGCATCATCAAGCAAAGCATGTCATTGCTATATTGTTTTTCAATTTGAATTACTGCCGAAATTATGCATTTCGATGAATGTGCAAAATGCGCACCTCATTCTCCAGGCTTTCTTTAGTCTGTGTTATTTTAATCACATTGAACCGTGGTTTAGCAGAATAAGAAAATGATTGGATAGTCTAAATTTACCAGCTTTCATTTTTTATTCAATTCAACCAGAGGCATATTTGGCGGCATTTCATTTTTTTTATTCAAAGCCATTTCCTCTTTGGTTTGCTTTCCTGGGTGTAGAATTTGGTGCCATCCCTTGAATTTCTTGAATTTCTCAAAGCATAAATATGACGTACAGTACACTACATACCAGCCCAAACATATTGTCTGTGTTTCTACTATACTGTCAATAAAGTTATTACAAAACAGGAACTATGCGTTCTCTGTTGGTTATTTTCATTGTATTCTTTATTCTGAAGGCTGTTCCCCTTGAATCCCTCAACACGTTTAACAAACTATCCCATGTCTGACAATGGCCAGTTGCCACTTGGGCTTTTGCAGTAAGTAATAGTTACACTCTGGTTATTTTATTTTTAAGGCATTTCTATCAGCCTTCCACTCATGAGACAAAAGGGTCCATTTACTCTCAATGCGACTTCCCTTCCGACTGTCGACAAGAGTCAGTGTTTGTAATTACCATGACTACCAAATCACATCAACATTACTGTTGGTCATTTTCCTCAGAGGAAATCAAGACAGCCTTCCTCACTCAGTGCAGTCAAAAACTAGATTTTCCTGTATTTTATATATACTGAACCAAAATATAAAACGCAACTAGTAAAGTGTTGGTCCCATGAACTTGTTCTCAACTAGCCTACCTGGTTAAATAAAGGTGAAATAAATAAATAAAAATGTTTCATGATCTGAAATTAAAGCTCCCAGAAATGTGAATACACACAAAGCGTATTTCTCTCCAATTTGGTGCACAAATATGTCACAACCGTGTTAGTGAGCATTTTTCCTTTGCCAAGATAATCCATCCACCTGATAGGTGTGGCATATCAAGAAGCTGATTAAACAGCACGATCATTACACAGGTGCACCTTGTGCTGGGAACAATCAATGGACACTCTAAAATGTGCAGTTTTGTCACACAACACAATGCTACATATGTCTCAAGTTTTGAGGGAGCGGGCAATTGGCATGCTAGCTTCAGGAATGTCCACCAGGGCTGTTGCCAGAGAATTTAATGTACACTTTTGTAGCATAAGCCGCCTCCAACGTAGTTTTAAAGAATTTCGCAGTACGTCCAACCGGCCTCACAGCCACAGACCACGTGTAACCACACCAGCTTAGGACCTCCACCTCCGGCTTCTTCACCTGTGGGTTCATCTGAGACCAGCCAACCAGACAGCTGATCAAACTGAGGAGCATTTCTGTTTGTAATGAAGCTATTTTGTGGGGAAAAACTCTGATTCTGATTGGCTGGGCCTGGCTCCCCAGTGGGTGGGCCTATGCCACTTTTAATGCCCCTGCCCAGTCATGTGAAATCCATTGATTAGGGTCTAATAAATGTACTTCAATTGACTGAAATCCTTATATGAACAGAAACACAGTAAAATCATTGAAATTGTCACATGGTTGCATTTATATTTTCGTGGAGTAAATATATTTCCATACTATAGGTTTGCAATAATACTGTGAAACTGTGAAAATTATGACAAAGCCCTTTTAGTGTAATAACTGATTGAAAATACCGCCTGAAATATTCACCTGTTTTGGTGGGATGAAGTTTTGGCCTGCCTGGTGACGTCATCATAATTAGTTAATAGACCAATAAGAAAGAGAGTTCGAAACCTCTGTCAATAACAGCTAGTCTTCCATTTTCCCCTCCCCACTCAGACCACACCCAGTCAATCTAGCAAAATGTATAGCTAAAAAGCTATTTTTGTATATTTTTTAACATAAGGTACTTAATTGTTACCCAGAAATGATTTGATGTCAATATGACTGCATTGGGTCTTTAAGATTTGACATTCTCTCAAAAAGTTCAACACATTCATTATGGATGCTTCATACGTTGTCATAAATATTAACTTGGGCTTCATACTTTCCTTCCTATACAGATTGGATAAGACTTCTATAGCCTACGTTTGACCAGATTTGAAAGGCACACACACACCCTCACATGGATGCAATGCAGAGCTAAACAGATTACATGAATCTGAACAAGAGTTCAAATTCTAGAGGCTATTGGTGATCCTTGTGTCTATGTGCATTTCTCCTTCTCTCTCTCTCGCTTTATTTCTTTCTCTCTGTGATAGACTCTCACTCTTTATAAACAAGCCGACACTGTGGTAGTTCTTACGCTGGAGTCACTAACAAGCAGCTGTCACAGTGCAGTACCACTTCAGTGCCTTTTCATCATGTGGGATTTGGTTTGAAAGACAGTAGTTCATTTTCAAATATGTAGGGCCTCCTGTGAGCCTCTCCGACTGTGTCCAACCAAAACTATTCTTAGGTCAGTGGTAATGTGATTATTCAACCACTCTCAGAACATAAGAAACAGTTTGGAGAGTTTCCTAATATTAAACTTTCATTCTCTTTGCTGGCTTCATCTCTGCTTTTGGCTTTAGTTATAGAATGTTTAACAATAGCCATTTTACAACGTAATGGGGGCAACTCATACATACATATGCTGCCATTGTGTAGCACCCACCTCTGTGATGTCACTGCGGTCATTTTGTGAGAAGGCTCGCCACACGTCACAGTGGAGAGGTGATGATCTCACGTATCTTATTTTCAGTGGATATACATAATAGGCTAAACCTTGTTTTCTGTTCTTGCATTCCAACGGTACAAACTGATATTTCTGATCAGGCTTTTACATAAACCCAAAGTATGCATACTTGGACACTACACTACTTAGATATATGACTGGGTATTGAGAATAAGCTGAGACAGGGTGCAACTTTACACAAGCATTCATAATAGGGTCTATTTTTATGTTCCTACGACACAACGTTGATTGATTCTCACCAACAGGGGGCAGTGTAAGTATTTAGAATGATGGCTGATTTGGCCAATTACTACCGTACAGCCAGGCAGCCAGGATCACAGAACGGCTCACAGGCAGTGGAATGCCCAAATAGTGTCTTCTATCACAAACTAGGCATAGTCACAGAAACAAAAAACAGGTCCTCTTCACATGTATTAGGCCTTTAGTGTTTCCAGACCATGTTGAATTTATGATTGGGTACCACTTACTCATCATGGGGAGATGTCCTTATAAGGCAAATGATTGGGTACCACTTACTCATCATGGGGAGATGTCCTTATAAGGCAATGATTGGGTACCACTTACTCATCATGGGGAGATGTCCTTATAAGGCAATGATTGGGTACCACTTACTCATCATGGGGAGATGTCCTTATAAGGCAATGATTGGGTACCACTTACTCATCATGGGGAGATGTCCTTATAAGGCAATGATTGGGTACCACTTACTCATCATGGGGAGATGTCCTTATAAGGCAATGATTGGGTACCACTTACTCATCATGGGGAGATGTCCTTATAAGGCAATGATTGGGTACCACTTACTCATCATGGGGAGATGTCCTTATAAGGCAATGATTGGGTACCACTTACTCATCATGGGGAGATGTCCTTATAAGGCAATGATTGGGTACCACTTACTCATCATGGGGAGATGTCCTTATAAGGTAACATGTAAAGCAAAAAGAGAACTATGGTTCAAATGACACTTTTGTTACATCTCAAGGGGCACTAATTATTTTAATATAATGCATTAATGCTATACCATTGACATGGTCTCCAAGTGTATTTTTTATTTTACTAGGCAAGTCAGTTAAGAACAAATTCTTATTTCCAATGACAGCCTAGAAACAGTGGGTTAACTGCCTGTTAAGGGGCAGAACGACAGATTTGTACCTTGTCGCTAGGGGATTTGAACTTGCAACCTTTCGGTCATTAGTCCAACACTCTAACCACTAGGCTACCCTGTGATTTCCAATAGGTACCTTTCCTGTGCACATACTTTGTACTCCACATTCAGCATAGTCCTTATTGTTCCAGATCCCTCTGGAACTGTGTCATTACGCACACCTGGTCCCCATTTCCCTGATTGTAATTGTATAAATATGCTCTTTGGTTCACCAGCGAGCTGTCGATTATTGTTCCAAAGTCCGTTGGTCGTGTCAGTATCTTACGTTCCCCAGCTTCTGTGTTGTTGTGGGTTTATATTGTGCATTTCAGGAAATGGCTTCCTGGAATCCTAAAGCAGCTGATTGGTCGGCCCCATCGCTGATTGGAGCTCTGACCCCTCCCTCTCGTCAAGGGATACAGCTGGCTCTTCATTATACCAACTCCTTCTCCAGCTTGATAAAAGCTAGTGTTCCTTCCCCAGGGAAGGGAACTTATTTTTATGTCCTGTGTTGGTTGTTGGTCAGTGAAAGTTTTGTTGATATTATTTTGTAGCCGCTCCTTCAGAGGTATGTGTATGCCAATAGGACTTAGTGGTTTTGGTTAATTGAAATTGTTCACTTAAATTATTCTGTTTCACTTGGTCCCAGGGGGGGAAGGGGACTGCACCTAGGGAGTGTTTAGGCAAGAGGCCTGTGGGCATACATAACTCGTAGTATTTCATCTGTCTATACACACTAGGTAAGACCTGGGTGGACCACCCCCTGTATTTTGGTTAGCATGCCAGGTGGTGCTTAAGGTAAGAAGTGAGAAGGCGGGTAAGGTTAGCATGCCAGGTGGTGCTAAAGGTTAGGTGAGAAGGCAGGTAAGGTAGGAGAGGCTACTAACTTTTACTTTCTGTCCGGCCCACTTTCCCCCACTTAGGAATACTACATTCCTGAAAACTGTATTTTTCTCTGCCTCTGTTGTCCTTCCGCGCACCTACGATCAGGCTTTTTGTTTTTTTCCCCTCCACGGTGAGTTGAGATGTAGCGTTGCCTCCAAGAGCTGTACGTAACAGAGTACCTGTGCTGTGTTTTGGCTTTTGTGCTGCTTGTATTGCGCAAATTATTATGGGGTCTCGTCCTGTGTGTGTGTGGTATCGCTGTGTGTGTGTGGTATCGCTGTGTGTGTGTGGTATCGCTGTGTGTGTGTGGTATCGCTGTGTGTGTGTGGTATCGCTGTGTGTGTGTGGTATCGCTGTGTGTGTGTGTGGTATCGCTGTGTGTGTGGTATCGCTGTGTGTGTGTGGTCTCGTCCTGTGTGTGTGTGTGGTATCGCTGTGTGTGTGTGGTATCGCTGTGTGTGTGTGGTATCGCTGTGTGTGTGTGGTATCGCTGTGTGTGTGTGGTCTCGTCCTGTGTGTGTGTGGTATCGCTGTGTGTGTGTGGTCTCGTCCTGTGTGTGTGTGGTATCGCTGTGTGTGTGTGGTATCGCTGTGTGTGTGTGGTCTCGTCCTGTGTGTGTGTGGTCTCGCCGTGTGTGTGTGGTCTCGCCGTGTGTGTGGTATCGCTCCGTGTGTGTGTGGTATCGCTCCGTGTGTGTGTGGTATCGCTCCGTGTGTGTGTGGTATCGCCGTGTGTGTGTGTGGTATCGCCGTGTGTGTGTGTGGTATCGCCGTGTGTGTGTGTGGTATCGCCGTGTGTGTGTGTGGTATCGCTGTGTGTGTGTGGTATCGCTGTGTGTGTGTGGTATCGCCGTGTGTGTGTGGTATCGCTGTGTGTGTATGTTACGGGTCTCACCTGGTGTATTTATTCAAGGTACTCCTCTTTTGTTTTCAACCCTGTGCTTTGTTTTTGGTCTTTGCGTCAATAAAATCCCCCATCATGCCTTTTTTTATTTAACGAGGCAAGGCACTTAAGAACAAATTCTTATTTTCAATGACGGCCTAAGAACAGTGGGTTAATTGCCTTGTTCAGGGGCAGAAAAACAGATTTTTTTTTTTTTTTTTTTTTTATCTTGTCAGCTCGGGGATTTGATCTAGCAACCTTTCGGTTACTGGCCCAATGCTTTAACCACTAGGCTACCTGCCGCTGCATTCTTGTGCTTGTCTCCCGATCTATTTATACCCGCATGACACTTATTTTAATGTCATTCAATAGAATTCCTCAAAGGTCCACGGTTTGACCTGGGAGCATTGAGGCATGCATTCATCAAATCAAGTTGTATTGGTCACTTGCAGATACTACTGCAGGTGTAGTGAAATGCTTGTTCCTAGCTCCAACAGTGCAGTAGTATCTAACAATACTCACAAATCTCAAAGAAAAATAATGGAATTAAGAAACATATCAAAATTAGGATGAGCAATGTTGGAGTGGCATTGACTAGAATATACGTCTGAAATTAGTAACACAGTATATAAACATTATTAAAATGACCAGTGTTCCATGCCTATGTACAGTACATAGGGCAGTGGCCGCTAAGGTGCAGGGTCCAGTAATCGGGTGGTAGCCGGCTAGTGATGGCTATTTAACAGTCTGATGGCCTTGAGATAGAAGCTGTTTTTCAGTCTCTCGGGCCCAGCTTTGATGCACCTGTACTGACCTAGCTTACTGGATGATAACTGGGTGAACAGGCTGTGGCTTGGATGGTTGATATACTTAATGATCTGTTTGGCCTTCCTGTGGCATCGGATGCTGTAGGTGTCCGGGAGGGCAGGAAGTGTGGTGCGTTGGGCAGACCGCAGTGTGGTGCGTTGGGCAGACCGCACTAGCCTCTGGAGAGCCCTGCGGTTCCGGGGCTGTGTCACGGTGGCGGGGCTGTATCACGGCCCGACAGGATGCGCTCAATGGTGTGTCTGAAAGTTTGTGGGTCTTAGAGGCCAAGCTGAATTTCTTCAGCCTCCTGAGATTAGAGGCACTGTTGCACCTTCACCACACTGTCTGTGTGGGTTGACCATTTCAGATTGTCCGTGACGTGTACGCCAAGGGACTTGAAGCTTTTCACCTTCTCCACTGCAGTCCTGTCGATGGGGTGTGCTCACTCTGCTGTCTCCTGAAGTCCACGATCAGCTCCTTCATGTTGTTGATGTTGAGAGAGAGGTTATTTTCCTGTCACCACTCTGCCAGGGCCTTCACCTCCACCCTGTAGGCTGTCTCATCATTGGTAATCAGGGCTACTACTGTTGTGTCGTCTGCAAACTTGATGATTGAGTTGGAACAATGCGTGGCCACGTAGTGATGGGTAAACAGGGAGTATAGGAGGGGGCTGTGTACAGTCCACATTATCAAAACAATATTGAAGCATGGATTCCGATTGGTCGGACTAGCGTTGAAAAGACCTTAGCACAGGTACTCCTTGTTTGAATTTCTGCCTCTAGGAAAGGAGGAGCCGAATGGAGTCGTGATCTGATTTGCTGAAGGGAGGGCGGGGGAGGGCCTTGTAGCCATCCTGGAAGGGCGAGTAACAGTTGAGAGTTTTTGAAGCGCGAATACCACAGACAATGTGTTGATAGGATTCAGTAGCATTTTCCAAACATGTGCTTTTTTAAGTCCCCAGCTACAGTAAATGCAGCCTCAGAATTTGTGCTTTCCAGTTTGCAGAAAGCCCAGTGTAGATCCTTGAGGGCCATTGTGGTATCGGCTTGAAGGGGAACATACACAGCTGTGACTATAACCGAAGAGAATTCTCTTGGGAGGTAATACGGTCGGCATTTGAATGAGGTATTCTAGGTTGGGTGAACAAAAAGGACTTGAGTTCCTGTATGTTATCACAATCACACCATGAGTAGTTCCCCCAGATGGTTCAATAGTATCATAGTATCTCGCAACTATTGATACACTTTAAAATGACTGAAGCGTTAAAGAGGTGTCACTAAGAGCAATTAGCAGATCGGCTAATTGGTAGATTGGTTAAAAAAAAAGTAAGCTGACATTGTATATCCTTTTGGCATGGTGAAGATATTAATTACACTTTTTAGATGGTGTATCAAGACACCCAGTCACTACAAAGATACAGGCGCCCCTCCTAACTGATTTCCCCATGAGGCCAATGGTGACTTTAATGTTCAAAATTGTGCACTCTCCTCAAACAATAGCATGATATTCCCTCACTGTAATAGCTACTGTAAATTGGACAGTGCAATTAGATTAACAAGAATTGAAGCTTTCTGCAAATATCAGATATGTCCTGGGAAATGTTCTTGTTACTTACAACCTCATGCTAATCACATTAGCCTACGTTAGCTCAACCGTCCCATGGAAGGGACACCGATTTTGAATACGTTTTTTAACCCACTGTTCCCCGGTACGCCGTCATTGTAAGTAAGAATTTGTTCTTAACTGACTTTTTTTTGTCCTGAATACAAAGTGTTATTTTTGGGGTAAATCCAATACAACACATTACTGAGTACTACTCTTCATATTTTCAAGCATAGTGAAGGCTGTATCATGGTATGGGTTTACTTAGGATTGTTACGGCCTGGGGAGTTTCAGTCTGCTTTCCAACAGAAACTGGGAAGATGAATTCACCTTTCAGCAGGACATTATCCTAAAACACAAGGCCGAATCTACACTGGAGTTGCTTACCATGAAGACAGTGAATGTTCCTGAGTGACAGAGTTACAGTTTTGACTTAAATTTACTTACATCTATGGCAACACCTGAAAATAGTTGATTAGATATTAACAAGAAATTGTACATAGCTTAATTAAAGAATTTTGAAATATTGCACAATCCAGGTGTAGAAAAGAGATTTACACAAAGACTCACGGCTGTAATTGCTGCCAAAGGATCTTCTACAAAGTAATGACTCAGGGGTGTGAATAGTTATGTAAATGAGATATTTCTGTAATTCATTTCAAGAAATTAGCAAAAAATGTCAAATGTTTTCACTTTGTCATTATGGGGTATTGCGTGCAGATGGTTGAGAAATAACCAACAATTTACTCCATTCTGAATCCAGGCTGTGACACAACAATAAGTGTAATCAGCCATTTTATTCCTTTCTGTTGACACAGTTTATTGTTCCGTTCGTGGTGCTGAGCGTAACTGAAATGTGTGTTTTTTTTATTTTCAGATTTAAAATAACTAATTGACCAACAGTGGTTCAAATATCTGAATTCCTTTACATTTTTTTCCCCTCTGCGCTCAATGCACCATTTGTGCCTTTCTCTCTGTGATATATTGTCCAACTTATCATGGTTAAGAGCAGAACACGTGGTAATTAACTACAATGACCAGAATCCATTGCACCTACAGCTGTCTGCTCTCATTGGCTCTTGCCAGGCAAGCCTGTTGGCATAGCGCAGGAAGTAGTTTGGGGCAGGGGTTGCTGCGATTTTTCTGTTGGGGGGGGGGGGGGGGGGGGCAGTCGCAACCAATATGTGATAGTAATGAGCCGTCGCTACCATCAATTGTTTTATTCTGTGTTGTTACAGCATCGAACCCAGATAATGCATTTATTTTTATCAACAACAACAAAAAATTATCTAAACCGACGTAAACCTTTTATTATGTATTAAACATTTTTACCGAAACCAAACCGACCTTAAAAAGTACATATCGCTCAGTGCTGTTTGTTAGTCAGCATGTATACCAGACATTTTTGGGTGTGTCAGCATGTGCTTTTTTAATAGACCTTCCGTATGCCTACCAACTGTCACTTACAAGAGGTATTTTCATAGATACAAGCCCTATGTGTCGAACAGCAATGAAGCAAATGTTAGCATAGATTGCAGTCTCCCCCCCCCTTTTCCCCCCTTTGTTGATCTCAAGGTGCCTTTGAAAAAAGAAGGTGATGTAAGACCTATCTTTTATAACTGTAGGCACATAGCCACTGAAAAGGTGCAATGTGGAATTAATGCTGCAAAGTATTTACCAGTACTGCCTAACAAACACTCTTAGGACTTAAGTGAGGAGATATAACTCCAAATGACCTGTAATGAATACCTAATGAAGTACCCCTTTAACCATTTCACAATGTGCTTTGCCTTCACGTCAGCAGGACGGTAATTGCAATTGTGAATGTGAAGTAAATACTATTTAATATGGAATGAGTATTGAGTAGAGCATTCAGGATGCCATAACCTCCAGATGATCTATTATCTGCTTATTAACGATTTAATTGGACCTAATTGTAGTCAAGTTCCATTCATTATGTGGAAAGAAGCCATCTCGCAGATCACACGGTGACCCAAAGAGTGGCTCATTTTTTACACTTGGAGGGTTTTCATCATGCTTGAAGATGTCTTGGAATCATTTGACAACAGGAAAATAGGAGCTGGACTTGTGCCATCAGTCGAATCCATCATATTAAAACGGTAAGTCTGCAAAATATTTAACCTGGTGAAGAGAAATAAATGAAGGAAATAAAGGAAGTTTATTTATTTATATGCTTTCACAATTAATACATTTGATATCAGAACACATAAAGGGTTTTTGTGCATAATCATGAAAATGTAAGCAATGGAAATCGCTTTGCCAGTGGGAATGAAATAACAAGCTATATCTCAACGGTTGAAGATCTGCTTGTATCTGTTATCCAACTCCCCCTTTCTCCCTGTCTCCAATATCACGCTATATACTCCGTGATGCATTGGAAATCATTGGCAGCCTGTTTAGCAATTATTTCCCAAACGGTGATTAGAGTTTGTGCTTCGTCCAAGCTTTTCCCTTTCCTCTGAGGCTTTCATTGGCACTGGCAGCGCACCACATCAGAGAGCAGTAGGTCTGGCTAGGCCCCCATCCTCTCACTTCCTGTGGTCATAGGGAAGCTCCATTTGAAGGATTAAAACCACTTCTTCCTTATCTGAGGAACAGAGCTCCTCACTCGACCAGCTGGTCCTTAAAGATGAGTTCTGGACCATGCTACCCCTAACTGCCAGATTGGCTCTTTATTATGCCACTCCATTGCTCTCACTGTTGTGGTTCTCCATATTTAAAAAATTAACTCTACTATTTACCTCCTCTTATCTCCCTGCCCAAAACACAGAGAGCTAAAAATACAGTGTCCCAACTCCCAAGTACTGACCGGAGAGTTTGGAAATGAACAGTTGCCTCGGTGAAAGGATTCAAGTTAAAAAAAAAAGACTATGTTTGTTTGAATCACCATCATTAGTTCTTAAGGCATTGTACGGGCAAGGAAATAAATTCAAATTATTTTGCATTTCTGATTATAAATAAGGCATCATTAAACAACATCATTTAGAAGCCATTATTAATTTTGTGTGGCTCTGTTTTTTTTTAGCCTGATCATTAAAACAGCACGGTATATAAAGTACAATTAGAGATGTTTAATTGATTTTGCAAACCATTAATGCAAATGAATGCCTTAAGAACAACACTGAAAATAAATTGTATAAATGTGTATCCTGCTGTTTCTTTAGAGCTCAGGCTTGTTATCTTCCTACACCTGTAATGCTGTGACAAACACTTCTTCCACGTTTCCATTAGATTTAATGTTGTTTAGAAACATGGACTTAAATAATATGGACATTTATATATATTTTTTAAACATTTATTTCACCTTTATTTAACCAGGTAAGCTAGTTGAGAACAAGTTCTCATTTACAACTGCGACCTGGCCAAGATAAAGCAAAGCAGTGCGACACGAACAACACAGAGTTACACGTGGAATAAACAAACCTACAGTCAATAACACAATAGTAACAAAAATAAACTCTATATACTGTGTGTCCAAATGGCGTGAGGAGGTAAGGCAATAAATAGGCCGTAGTAGCAAAATAATTACAATTTAGCAGATTAACAACAGAGTGATAGATGATGATAATGATGTTGAGCAGATGATGGTGTGTAAGTAGTGATACTGGTGTGCAAAAGAGCAGCAAAGTAAATAAAAACAATATGGGGATGAGGTAGGTAGATAGGTAGATTGGGTGGGCTATTTACAGATGGGCTATGTGCAGCGATTGTCTTCCCAGTGAAAACAGCGTTGGAACATGTCTTCTTTTCCAGAGGAATATACAAGTTCTTTCACTTTAGCCAATTATGTAGATTTGGGAAATGTGAGGTATGCCTCTGCTTGTCTTTGAGTTGACGGCTAATCACAGGATACATCACATGTAATGTGACATACTACTTACTGTAGCTACCCGAAAGAAAAGTCACAACAAATCCACAGTCCATTGTCAAGCAACTATTCAAAAAGCGAGAATACGGTTTCCTTACTTCCTTACTTACATGAAACATCACCAAATTTCTATAACCAATTATAGTTCCAAATGGTTGTTATTGGAACAGGTTTTGTATCCTGTGTGTGAAGCAAGGACAAGGCTGTGGGGGGGGGTTTGTGTAGTTTTCCTCCCAATTGGTAAATTCTTGACATACAAGACTGCACTCTGAAAAATACCCACTTCCAAATCAATACATCCTAAAGGGTCATGTTCACACAATGCATTAGATTGTCATCACAGATACAAATACATTCAGACAGGATGCTTGCTTCATGTCGTTCTTGAAAACCACTGTAGCTCACATTTTTGTTAGAGGAAAATGCCCTTTTAAGCAGACTGAAACATCTCAAGGAGTATGTACAACTACAGAGATAAAGGCTGTAAGGAGCTTTCCGTGCCAGTAATAAAGGCAACAATGAGCAGTTTTATCAACTGTTGGTAAGTTCATTGTTTCGTCCGACGGTAAGCTAGCTAGCTAACTTTATTTACAGTTAGTTAGCAACGCTCCTACACTCATTTTTGCTGGGCTACTGTAACTCTGTCCTATCCCCAAACAGGCCTACAACAATGATGTCGGCGATTCTCCAGTCAGTGCACAACGCTTCCTAAGATGCTCTCTTCACTGAGGCATGTTTGGTGTTGCAGAGTTATAGAAGTGCGCAGTGTGTCGTTGCTGCAAATGAAATCACATTAAAGCCATAGAATGCTACACAGTACATTGACTGAGAGATGCACAGGGAATGATCCATACCCTTTGTGGTTTCTGTATATCATAATGCATAGTGTAACTCATAAATCACCTGTTAATGCATGTCCCCCTTTTGTAGATAATTACTATGGATTGGTGGAGGTGGTGGTGATTGCAGAATAGAAACTAAGCGCATTTGTCATTGTTATCATTTTGGGTTGAGAAGGTATTCCCTTTGAAATGATCAGCCGGGGGACCGCTTCAGGGGTCGTTAGAACACCAGAAAAGAATTTCAGAACGTCTGCAGAGTCATTGTGACATCATCAGACATGGACAACAAAGGCAAACGATGTTTCCTGAAATCCCCCCCCCCCCCCCAAAAATGTCAGTAAGTAGTAAAGGAACTAAAATAGGGAATTACTACTGTACTAGGCCACCCGCTACACGTCTCCCTTCTTTGGCTTCTATCATGACTCCAATTGTATGCTGAAGAGGAAGAAAACAAGAAAACGATCTTATGAAGGCAGCGATATACAATGTTAAACAATAGTCGAGTGGTAATACATGCATGATTCATCAGTGTTGTATCAAAAAAGGAAATGGTTTGGTGTCTGTTGCTTAAAATACATATATATATATATATATTGATGGATAAATGTGTGTATATATATATATATATATATATATATATATATATAATTTCATAAAGGTTGTTACATTTAATATCATTTGTACTTCCACATGTTGTATACTTTTCCTATATTCCTAATCTGTGGAGATATCAGACACCGATATATATATCTTCTTTGACTGGGCAGTGATTTTAAGCCAAAAATGCCCTTTTCGTTCTTGTATCAAAAACAAAAACGCAATCTTAACCATTACAGCACTTTTCTTTGGCTGCCTTCCCAACTGCCCCGAGTCATCGTAACAAAAAAAAAAGTTCGATACAAATTACATTTTTCCAGAGAAGTTGGAGACATCCGAACCTTTTCGCAAGAATAAGCTGCCACTGATTTAATTTGTCTAAGTAGATAAATCATCTATATTGAACTTGTCTCTCACGGCATGTCACTGCTTAGACCTGATTTAATTTGGCCACTTCTGTAGGAAGTACTGATGCTTAAACATAGGACCTGTGAAGGTTACACCGTTCCTGCATTTTGAATCAGTTTGAACCCTCTTCTCTCTTTCCCCTGCTTTTCACCCCCCCCCCCCCCCCCTCCACACACACACACACACACACACACACACACACACACACACACACACACACACACACACACACACACCTGTATTCTGACACGCCGGCGTTGACTTTGTATTGGCGTTGTATTGTTTACAACGTCTCTTTGTCGCAGAGCACTTAAGAAATGGCTCGGTTTTAGACTGCTGAAAAGCCAGCCCAGGGCACCTGTGGGCCTTTAGATGGAAGAATAGGACGCTTCACTTGACCCTTAAAGGGGGGTCAGGGGATCAAAGATCTTGGGGTGGGGGACATGTTTCTTTTTTCCCCAGCCAACCCGAGAGTATATTTGGCCCATGGCAACACCGTGTGCATCCTAAATGACACCCTATTTCCTATAAAGGGAATAGTATGCCATTCCTTACACAGCCGCTGTTGGCTGTTGGTAGGAAGGGTCGCGCTGAGAGAAGATGAGGAAATTCAAAACACATATTCATTCCAACAAATGCACAATAAATGGGGATTTCACAGTCATCTGAAGTGGTATCAATTGCACTGGAGTTCCAGGTATCACTTATCGTACACTTTGAGGGTAAAGTTGACAAGAGGACAGAGCCAGACATCTAAAATTGTAATGAAAGGCAAACAATTTGAAACCCCAGAATGAATACAAAAACGCTATACTTTTCCGGCACTATTCTGGCAAATTGCTTTTGTGCGTCGGGGTGTTAAAAAAAAAATGCAATCTGTTAAAAGCTCTCAGTAAACGCTGTGATTGTACAGCGTAGGAAGCTGGAGGCACATTGAGTGCATTCATAGTAAAGTGGGATATAACTTATGCATCATTAAAATACGACCACTTTGTGTGGTTCCCCCCCCCCCACCCACCCCCACACTTTGATACTCAAGGTTCAACAAGTTCACTACGTGTTCAATGGGAATCAGGAAAACGCCACTCATCTCGATGGATTTCAAGATCTTTTGACTCAAATGCTTTTGAATAACAATTACTCTGGCCTGGCCTGATATTCCTCTCTTATTAGGAACATGTAATGGCAGCGTCATGACGATCAATATAATATTACATTTTGTTTATCATTGGACCTGCCCATTTAAACTTCTTCTGAGCCAGAGAACCATTTTTTCATTTTTTTAAACCTATACATGCTACAGGTTTTTTTATTTTAGAAAATGGAGGTGCCGATGCGTCCTCTCTCCTACCCATCTCCAACCCTTGCTTGTAATTAAGAGTCGCCAAACGTGTCTGTCATCATGGCTGGGAGGCCTATAGCTATCACCTTAATCACCCCCCTGTCCCTCCCACCGCCCCGATACCCCTCCCTTTCCTCCTTATTGGCCAAACAGAGCGCCCCTGCCCATAGGCTGACAGAATGATGGATCAGTTTTATCGTATTGGCTTGTTGATCCATACCCCCTCCCCCAGTGGATATTGGCATTTGTCACTCAAACGCGCCGCGCCACCGAGTCTCGTAACTGCTGATTAGTCAAATGGCCCCCAGCTCGGAAGAATTCATGTTTAACATCGGGGTCTTTCCTCCCGGGGAGGGCAGAGCTTGATGGAATGGCACAAAGGTGAGCGTGGCAGGAAGATTGGAGAAGAGGGGAGGGCCCCCCCCGAGACACGTCAAGGGGGAAAGATCGATGCTAATGTTAGCACAGGTTAACCTCGCCATCCTTGTGACTGGCCGTGTTGCGGCCAAGGGAGGGGTGGGTAGGATGTTTGACTTTGGGCCACTGTTTAATTGTCTCTTCATTCATTTGTTTATTGCTTATTGAATCACAACGAACGTTGTTTACGGCGAGAGAGAGAGAGAGAGAAAAGGGGGCAGAGGTGTCCAACCACTGAGAGCAATCACTTGACATAGTTTTGCATTCTCTATAAAAGGTCCTATTCTCTCTCTCTCTCTCTCTCTCAACTTTTATTCAAGTTGACCTATGCTCCCTCGCGCAACTTGCAAACTGCCTTGAGCGACACACCTTTTGTTTAGTAGTGATTTTCTTAGTTTGTCAGTTAAAACAGACGTGTTTATTTTTTTATGAATAGACCCACATCCTCTGGTTAATATCAGAAATGAGGTCCGTAAAAATCAAGCCCAAATTTTGCAGGGCAAAACTCAGAAAACTCAGAAATGATCCTCTAATCATTATAGAAACACTGTTATATTATATACTAAATATAAATGTTCCCAGGTGCTGTATTTAAAAAAAAAACGTCAAACCACCTGATATTATCAGAAGCTTCTAGAAGGTTCTATAAATCACCTTCAGGGATGTTTGAATTGGATATACTGTTTTTCATTTTGACGCAATAAAATATTTAGGGCAGGCTGAAGTCTACGGGACTTGTTTGACCTTCAAGGGAGAAAGATTACCCTGTTATTCCAGTATTTATATGGTTGTCCTCTCCCACGCAGGCAAGGGGTATAAAAATATTTAATTACTCAATTAACTGCCATGAATATGACCCTGTAGCCGACAGGTGAAGGAATGGAGTACACGTGAGAAATTTCAACAACACAGACGAGGCCACCTTTACCGAGACAGAGAACAAAAAGCACCTTGTTCAGTATTATAGACTCAATATGTTATGCATGTGCATAAACATTTGTTGTTCATTGCGTGTGACAACAGCACAGCTCCGTTAATGTAAATTTATTGCGTAACCACATATTAGTACGAAGTAACTACACAGGTATACAAGCAACTTAGTTTTATCATGTTAACCATAGTTTCAATCTAACCACGAGATGGAACATTTAATGACTGAAGATTGACTTAACCAGTGGATTTTACATGTAAGCACATCCAAATGAGAGAAAATAAGGAAGGTCCGGACTAATTGTTTTCAGGTGACAAAAGATGATCTTTTCATTCCATTTTAGAGGACAAACTTGTTCACTCGTTTCACAGGACAAACATTTAGCTTATTTCACAGGAGTAAAAAATGTCACCCATCTGGGCTTCATCGATGTCATGACATAATGACAAAACAAAGCACCCACCTGGGCTTCATCGATGTCATGACATAATGACAAAACAAAGCACCCGTCTGGGCTTCATCGATGTCTTGACATAATGACAAAACAAAGCACCCGTCTAGGCTTCATCGATGTCATGACATAATGACAAAACAAAGCACCCGTCTGGGCTTCATCGATGTCATGACATAATGACAAAACAAAGCACCCGCCTGGGCTTCATCGATGTCATGACATAATGACAAAACAAAGCACCCGTCTGGGCTTCATCGATGTCATGACATAATGACAAAACAAAGCACCCGCCTGGGCTTCATTGATGTCATGACATAATGACAAAACAAAGCACCCATCTGGGCTTCATCGATGTCATGACATAATGACAAAACAAAGCACCCATCTGGGCTTCATCGATGTCATGACATAATGACAAAACAAAGCACCCGCCTGGGCTTCATCGATGTCATGACATAATGACAAAACAAAGCACCCCTCTGGGCTTCATCGATGTCATGACATAATGACAAAACAAAGCACCCCTCTGGGCTTCATCGATGTCATGACATAATGACAAAACAAAGCACTCGTCTGGGCTTCATCGATGTCATGACATAATGACAAAACAAAGCACCCACCTGGGCTTCATCGATGTCATGACATAATGACAAAACAAAGCACCCCTCTGGGCTTCATCGATGTCATGACATAATGACAAAACAAAGCACCCCTCTGGGCTTCATCGATGTCATGACATAATGACAAAACAAAGCACCCACCTGGGCTTCATCGATGTCATGACATAATGACAAAACAAAGCACCCACCTGGGCTTCATCGATGTCATGACATAATGACAAAACAAAGCACGCACCTGGGCTTCATCGATGTCATGACATAATGACAAAACAAAGCACCCACCTGGGCTTCATCGATGTCATGACATAATGACAAAACAAAGCACCCTAATGAGAAGGGAATAGTGTCAGTTGGGTGCGGCCCTCACAGGTGTAGGGAGAGAATATATTATGATACAGCGTCTTAATTAACATGTAATGTCGACTAATTATTATATTAGAGGAATCTCTTTCAGGGTTGGCTGAAGCTTATAATTCTGGATATATTTGTAATTTTTTGTTGTTGTTGCTAAAACATGCATATTGGGTAAAATCTTAGTGTGTATAAGTTGCTCACAGAACAGCAATATGTAACAGTCTCTCTGAAAGGTGAAGGCGTGGGTAGGATAGCGGTTCTAGTAACCTTTTGACCATAATGCATTTTGGGGGGTTTAGAAAGCAGTATTTTTTCCAATCTGCAGATAAAGCACTTTTTCCCACTGACAGCACATTCTATTTTCGAGTTGGGAGAATGTGTTTTATCCATGAAAATATGGATTCCTAAAAGAAGATTATCCCAGATGAAAGAATAAATTGGCCAGATTTGGTCCAATATTGATTATTCCTATTTTTTAAGTCAACCGAGAGGGAATTTAGTAGTGGATTATGGAGTCTAGGTGTATCAATGAACCTTTCACAGGGGACTGTTTTCCTCAGTTAACACTCATACCTCCTTTTGAAACAGAATCTGCTACCAAGCTCTTGCAAAAGCCTCGTTAGCAGTGTGTCAATAGTATTTTAATGTGCAGTAATGATATATTTAGCTTCGGCTTAATATGGTGAACTGAAGAACAGTGCAATCATTTTTTTGTTTTACATACATATCTATGTCTTAGACATTAGAGGGTGAGTAGACAATGTGGGGCTAATGTTATAGTGTCTTCTTATTACTGTGGGCATATTCATATAAGTACACAGTAACAACAAATATTATATTGCTACTTACATTGTACTGAAGGTTAGTGTAATGGCTGGGATTAGTGTTACTGCTGTAAATACACTGTATTGATGAGAAATAACAGTTAGTCTGTACTTACAGTAAAACCACTGTAACTGTAAAGTGTTACAAAATGGTCGACTAATGTCTCCTCTCAAGGCTTTAGAACAATGGAGGACTCATACATTCCTCAACGGGCATTGATTAGTCATTCAATGAGCAGTTTAATGATATGGGAGTGTAAAGGGACATCTGGGTAATGATATGGGAGTGTAAAGGGACATATGGTTAATGATATGGAACTTGGGAGTGTAAAGGGACATATGGGTAATGATATGGGAGTGTAAAGGGACATCTGGGTAATGATATGGAACTTGGGAGTGTAAAGGGACATCTGGTTAATGATATGGAACTTGGGAGTGTAAAGGGACATCTGGGTAATGATATGGAACTTGGGAGTGTAAAGGGACATCTGGGTAATGATATGGGAGTGTAAAGGGACATCTGGGTAATGATATGGAACTTGGGAGTGTAAAGGGACATCTGGGTAATGATATGGAACTTGGGAGTGTAACTGGACATCTGGGTAATGATATGGAACTTGGGAGTGTAAAGGGACATCTGGGTAATGATATGGAACTTGGGAGTGTAAAGGGACATCTGGTTAATGATATGGAACTTGGGAGTGTAAAGGGACATCTGGGTAATGATATGGAACTTGGGAGTGTAACTGGACATCTGGGTAATGATATGGAACTTGGGAGTGTAATGGGACATCTGGGTAATGATATGGAACTTGGGAGTGTAAAGGGACATCTGGGTAATGATATGGAACTTGGGAGTGTAACTGGACATCTGGGTAATGATATGGAACTTGGGAGTGTAAAGGGACATCTGGGTAATGATATGGAACTTGGGAGTGTAAAGGGACATCTGGGTAATGATATGGGAGTGTAAAGGGACATCTGGGTAATGATATGGAACTTGGGAGTGTAAAGGGACATCTGGGTAATGATATGGAACTTGGGAGTGTAACTGGACATCTGTTTAATGATATGGAACTTGGGAGTGTAACTGGACATCTGGGTAATGATATGGGAGTGTAAAGGGACATCTGGGTAATGATATGGAACTTGGGAGTGTAAAGGGACATCTGGGTAATGATATGGAACTTGGGAGTGTAAAGGGACATCTGGGTAATGATATGGAACTTGGGAGTGTAAAGGGACATCTGGGTAATGATATGGGACTTGGGAGTGTAACTGGACATCTGGGTAATGATATGGAACTTGGGAGTGTAACTGGACATCTGGGTAATGCTATGGAACTTGGGAGTGTAAAGGGACATCTGGGTAATGATATGGAACTTGGGAGTAAAAAAGGCACATCTGGTTAATGATAAATGGTAATTTGTGCATCAATAGCGGGGAGTCAGGCCACTGACTTGTCTTCAGGATTTATTCTGACTACAGAATGCGAATAAAGGCCCATTTACAACCCGAACAGGACCGCAAATAATGAAGTGCCTCTGCCTTAAAAAGTTTGGTGGGAGAACATCTTTAAGTCGGTGAAGACCACGGAATGTTCATTTTCAATCCCGTCTTCATTTGTTGGACCTTGCCAAGGAGGAAGTAGCCTCAAGTGGTTGAAAGGAACAGGAAATGTAATGTTTTGTCCATGATCGTGCTCGGAATTCTATGAAGTGTCAGCTGGATTTGGGATTAACATACATGCAGGTATAGAAGCATAGCTACATGCTAGCGTTTCTCGTCTTTATATCAACCAGCATGGAGAAGGTTTAGCCTTGTTTTACTTGTTCGTGAGCCTAATTTGGAAAATCAACAACAGATAAAGCATGCTAACCAACTCAAACTGTATAACTTCTGGCAAAGCCCCACAAATTCTTTGTCCAACATGTAACCTCCCTACCTGAAGCCGGAATGGTACGGTCCAGTCATCGTCATGCTAGAATCATGAGCCTCTCCTTCATGCGGTAATCAGGTTCCACTTTATTGTACCAGACCGCAAATACATCAACATATCGACTACATTAGTGTCACTCCGATTTTCACCCTGTGACAGCATGATGGATTAGGTTCTCGTGACCGTAGTCAGCCACCTCTTTAATTGGTTTGTCTAAATGTTTTATGAAATCAAATTCAATCAGTATTCCAAACTGCTGATTCATCCTAAAAAGCAGCAGACATTTAGATTTATAGCGGCAGCCAGTCGGGGGAAGGGGGGCGCAGGGTGATATGTGCCCGAGTGCCAACAGCTCAAGGTTAAATGGCCCTAGCAGTGTGTTCTTTATGTCTGGGAAGCCAACGCCCACCGTTGGCGTATCACAATGAACAGTATGTGCTCTACCGTATGAACTCCTGTGGTGCTGGGAAAAATGTCTCTCCTGTAAATCCACCATGGTTGTTCAGATGTGTGCTCTTCTCTGTCTTGGTGGAACAAGCTTTCCCCTGAAGTCAAGACAGCTGGGTCCCTGCCCGTCTTCCTCTTCTCTGTCCTGGTTGAACAAGCTTCCCCCTGAAGTCAGGACAGCTGGGTCCCTGCCCGTCTTCCTCTTCTCTGTCCTGGTTGAACAAACTTCCCCCTGAAGTCAGGACAGCTGGGTCCCTGCCCGTCTTCCTCTTCTCTGTCCTGGCACCCCAATGGTTGAACAAGCTTCCCCCTGAAGTCTGGACAGCTGGGTCCCTGCCCGTCTTCCTCTTCTCTGTCCTGGTTGAACAAATTTCCCCCTGAAGTCAAGACAGCTGGGTCCATGCCCGTCTTCCTCTTCTCTGTCCTGGTTGAACAAACTTCCCCCTGAAGTCAGGACAGCTGGGTCCCTGCTCGTCTTCCTCTTCTCTGTCCTGGTTGAACAAACTTCCCCCTGAAGTCAAGACAGCTGGGTCCATGCCCGTCTTCCTCTTCTCTGTCCTGGTTGAACAAACTTCCCCCTGAAGTCAAGACAGCTGGGTCCAGGCCCGTCTTTCTCTTCTTTGTCCTGGTTGAACAAGCTTCCCCCTGAAGTCTGGACAGCTGGGTCCCTGCCCGTCTTCCTCTTCTCTGTCCTGGTTGAACAAATTTCCCCCTGAAGTCAAGACAGCTGGGTCCATGCCCGTCTTCCTCTTCTCTGTCCTGGTTGAACAAACTTCCCCCTGAAGTCAGGACAGCTGGGTCCCTGCTCGTCTTCCTCTTCTCTGTACTGGTTGAACAAACTTCCCCCTGAAGTCAAGACAGCTGGGTCCAGGCCCGTCTTTCTCTTCTTTGTCCTGGTTGAACAAACTTCCCCCTGAAGTCTGGACAGCTGGGTCCCTGCTCGTCTTCCTCTTCTCTGTCCTGGTTGAACAAACTTCCCCCTGAAGTCAGGACAGCTGGGTCCCTGCTCGTCTTCCTCTTCTCTGTCCTGGTTGAACAAACTTCCCCCTGAAGTCAAGACAGCTGGGTCCATGCCCGTCTTCCTCTTCTCTGTCCTGGTTGAACAAACTTCCCCCTGAAGTCAAGACAGCTGGGTCCAGGCCCGTCTTTCTCTTCTTTGTCCTGGTTGAACAAGCTTCCCCCTGAAGTCTGGACAGCTGGGTCCCTGCCGTCTTCCTCTTCACTGTCCTGGCACCCCAATGGTTGAACAAACTTCCCCCTGATGTCAAGACAGCTGCCTGTCTTCCCAAAAACATTTGAACTCTACCTCTTCAAAAAGTATATTTGAAAACTATAGTAATAATAACACCGTTGCCTGACTAACACTCGCACTTGTCTTGTCTTGTCTTGCCAGCACTGACTCTGCTGATAGCTACTTTTATTGAGGAAAATGTACTGACTTTGACTGTGGTATGTGGTTGTGTCACCTAGCTATTTTAAGATGGATGCAGTAACAATAAGTCGCTCTGGATAGGAGCATCTTCTAAATGACTCAAATGTAAAATGTCATTGTAGTGCAGTTTATCTTATGGAGTTTACAAAATCATTAACTTTAGCACAGAAGTAAACATTTTAACAAAGAGAAAGGAATACATATTTTATGGCATCAACTTTAGCAGAATTTAGTAGTTCAATTGGACATTTTACATTAGTTTGTAAATCACTTGCAAATCAAGTGTAAATCAAGTGTGTTCCAATGGTCATAGCTGCAGATTGTAGACAGTAAATGGAAGAGGAAAGTTTGCTCGGAAGATTAGCTTGTGTTTGCCAATGTTTTACAACGACAGTCACAACAATTATAATCATATTTAACAGAACCTGCAGGCAATTAAACCAACATCTGACTTCCTCGATGGAAAAGACGACACTAGTCACAAGTGTCGAGATGCTTTTCTTACATATTGCAAATATATGTACTGAAAGGCACATTTTTATTCCGACGTGATTTTCACTGTGAATCTCTAATTATGCTTTAATGGGATCTGTAATTGCAGATAAATTGCTTATATTGAATAAGCATCGATGTTTTTATTCAAATTAGATTGAACTCGAATTAAAGCTAATTGCACATAAATCAGTGAGGCGTCTGTATTGGAAACAAACAAAAATAGCCTCCTGCTTACGAAGCCTAGCTACATCAACACAGTATGTATTGCGTTAGGGAAATATGAGGGGCCCGTCGTGTCAACAAATTGTTTGTATGCACAAATGTCTCTCAGAGTATCTATGTATTGATATTTATACATATGTGCACATTTTTGTCTGGGTAGAATATAGGAAAAGCTAAAACGCAAGCAGTTTCCTTGCCTGTGAAACACAGAGCCATGTTGCTTGGCTATTATATGATTCCCTCAAAGTTATCTGTCAGGCCGAGGAGGCAGACTATTATTTTCTGCCATTTGACTGTCCCCCCCCCCCCCCCTGCCACCGCCACCACCCTCCCCCCACCGCCATAGTGCAGCACTTCTGCTGCAGCGCGATCAATCTGAGTCTTTTGACACCTTGCGAACAGTATCTAGTGATCTGTGATGGGGGTAATGTTTCCTGTCAGAAAATGGTTTGAGTAGAGAGAGAGAGAGAGAGAGAGAGAGAGAGAGAGAGAGGGGAGAAAGCGAAAAAGAGAGAGAGAGAGAGAGAGAGAGAGGGGAGGACAAAGTGAGTTCGGGGAAAGCAAAAACATTGAGGAAGGGCCAACCTTTAGGAGATATCAATCACCCAACCTTCAAGTTTTCCCGAAAGTCAAAAAAAAAAAGGACACTTTTTTTTTTCTCTCTCACTCTCTCAGCACACTATGCAATTTCTTAACGCATCGGTTGCGAGTGAGCCGCCAATCACTGGGGGAAAAGCATTGCTTCTGTCTGGCGTGCATACACAACAGCAAATCAACATGATTTGGCATGTTGTTAGTTCTGAAAGACTTAATCATACTGATCCTCATGGGCAGAAGGACTAAAGGCAAGACAGAAAAGACCAATTCAGATTCTAACCGCTTCTTTGTGAAGAAAACATATTTTGGAGTGCTATGTGGCATCCTTTGTAAAAAACAAAAAAACATTAAAAACAACCATAATTCTGTGCATGCCATCTCCGTCACTCTGACCTGACAAAGCTGAAAAGGACATCTCTACCTCACCGAACTGAAATGTCCTTGGATTGTATCTGTGAGGCGGTATAGTGCTCTGCTTTAATGAGCCGTCCTAATTCCATTTTCCCATCGATCCTCAATGTCAAGTTTGACTTAAAGCACTGAAAACGTAGCGCACCATCCACCTCGTGCAGACCAAAATGAGTAAACAAACCTCCAAAATCAAAAGATTTCTTTACAAACCGTATATCAGCAATATGGTTCACTTGTGGTCACGAGACAGCCTGTTATTTCACTATCTGTCAGTCTAGGGTCAACTTTACAGGAAGTTTTCAACACACCTGTATATTTACACGGTAGTTATTTTCAACACACCTGTATATTTACATGGTAGTTATTTTCAACACACCTGTATATTTACACGGTAGTTATTTTCAACACACCTATATATTTACATGGTAGTTATTTTCAACACACCTGTATATTTACGCGGTAGTTATTTTCAACACACCTGTATATTTACACGGTAGTTATTTTCAACACACCTGTATATTTACATGGTAGTTATTTTCAACACACCTGTAAATTTACATGGTAGTTATTTTCAACACACCTGTATATTTACATGGTAGTTATTTTCAACACACCTGTATATTTACACGGTAGTTATTTTCAACACACCTGTATATTTACACGGTAGTTATTTTCAACACACCTGTATATTTACATGGTAGTTATTTTCAACACACCTGTATATTTACATCGTAGTTATTTTCAACACACCTGTATATTTACACGGTAGTTATTTTCAACACACCTGTATATTTACATGGTAGTTATTTTCAACACACCTGTATATTTACACGGTAGTTATTTTCAACACACCTATATATTTACATGGTAGTTATTTTCAACACACCTGTATATTTACACGGTAGTTATTTTCAACACACCTGTATATTTACACGGTAGTTATTTTCAACACACCTGTATATTTACATGGTAGTTATTTTCAACACACCTGTATATTTACATCGTAGTTATTTTCAACACACCTGTATATTTACATCGTAGTTATTTTCAACACACCTATATATTTACATGGTAGTTATTTTCAACACACCTGTATATTTACATCGTAGTTATTTTCAACACACCTGTATATTTACACGGTAGTTATTTTCAACACACCTGTATATTTACATCGTAGTTATTTTCAACACACCTATATATTTACACGGTAGTTATTTTCAACACACCTGTATATTTACATGGTAGTTATTTTCAACACACCTGTATATTTACACGGTAGTTATTTTCAACACACCTATATATTTACATGGTAGTTATTTTCAACACACCTGTATATTTACACGGTAGTTATTTTCAACACACCTGTATATTTACACGGTAGTTATTTTCAACACACCTTTATATTTACATGGTAGTTATTTTCAACACACCTGTATATTTACATGGTAGTTACATAGGAAGATACAGTGTAATTATAGTGTATAGTAATTACACTTCGTTCCATAGACCAGTTAAACCTGCCGATATTCCGATTTGCATTTGATTTGTACACATGGTAATAGCTTAAGTATCCCCTGCACCATGTGAATACACAAGCACTAGGGACACATATTGTCAAGTGGGATCCCAGAAGCCATTTCTCCCCAGACTTTGCAAACTATCACCACATCGTGGGTGTTTTTGCATTTGTCCTTATTCCTCCTTTCACCGTTGTAGCGACGCACCACAGACATTACCAGGTTGACGAGATTGGATTGGTAGATGAGAATGCTTTCACTGACTCCGCTCTCAGACATGTGCGTTGAAATGGTGTTGGACGGGTGGATTTAAAATGGTTCTGTCATGGTATAAAATGCAGAGAGATTTAATACAGGGCGTTTCACAGCCATCATCTTGCTTTCCTAATCAAGTAACTGGCAGCCTGCAAAAGCTGCTCCGCTCCCGCCCTGAAATGGGAGTGTGACATTACGTTGACAGTTCAGTCTTTTGGTAACTGTTCCAAGGAAACACAGGCATGTGATATCAATCAAATCTGTGTGCTAGGAACACAGTCGAGGTGGACTATTAAAGTGTCACCTTGCCTTCCCCACGTTGATGCTCTTTACCACTTTGTCATTTCACCACTGTCCGACGACAATTGTCCCGACCCAAATGGGGTTAAATGAAAAATTATTACACTGGGATATTGTTTGGTATACATGTGAGATAGTAAACATATCGGGAAAAGATAAGCAACGTGCTCGACTTCACCTTATATAAACCTAGATCAGGTGCTGAATCCTCTTATATATAATAAATAGAAAGAACAAAGAACAAACGTATAACACCACTACCACTTGTTGTAAACATATGACACCACTACTATTTGTTGTAAACATATGACACCACTACCACTTGTTGTAAACATATGACACCACTACTACTTGTTGTAAACATATGACACCACTACTACTTGTTGTAAACATATGACACCACTACTATTTGTTGTAAACATATGACTACTATTTGTTGTAAACATATGACACCACTACTATTTGTTGTAAACATATGACACCACTACCACTTGTTGTAAACATATGACACCACTACTACTTGTTGTAAACACATGACACCACTACTATTTGTTGTAAACATATGACACCACTACTATTTGTTGTAAACATATGACACCACTACTATTTGTTGTAAAATATATGACACCACTACTACTTGTTGTAAACATATGACACCACTACTACTTGTTGTAAACATATGACACCACTACTACTTGTTGTAAACATATGACACCACTACTATTTGTTGTAAACATATGACACCACTACTATTTGTTGTAAACATATGACACCACTACTACTTGTTGTAAACATATGACACCACTACCACTTGTTGTAAACATATGACACCACTACTACTTGTTGTAAACATATGACACCACTACTATTTGTTGTAAACATATGACACCACTACTATTTGTTGTAAACATATGACACCACTACCACTTGTTGTAAACATATGACACCACTACTATTTGTTGAAAACATATGACACCACTACTATTTGTTGTAAACATATGACACCACTACCACTTGTTGTAAACATATGACACCACTACTACTTGTTGTAAACATATAACACCACTACCACTTGTTGTAAACATATGACACCACTACTATTTGTTGTAAACATATGACACCACTACTATTTGTTGTAAACATATGACACCACTACCACTTGTTGTAAACATATGACACCACTACTATTTGTTGTAAACATATGACACCACTACTATTTGTTGTAAACATATGACACCACTACCACTTGTTGTAAACATATGACACCACTACTACTTGTTGTAAACATATAACACCACTACCACTTGTTGTAAACATATGACACCACTACTACTTGTTGTAAACATATGACACCACTACTACTTGTTGTAAACATATGACACCACTACCACTTGTTGTAAACATATGACACCACTACTACTTGTTGTAAACATATGACACCACTACTATTTGTTGTAAACATATGGCACCACTACTATTTGTTGTAAACATATGGCACCACTACCACTTGTTGTAAGCATATGACACCACTACTACTTGTTGTAAACATATGACACCACTACCACTTGTTGTAAACAGATAATGCCACTAATACTTGTCATTGTCGTGACAAGTTAGCAACAGATTTTAACACACTAGCAAAAAATGTAAACCAATTACATCAATGTCAATGTTTTGGTGATTGGCTCTGTGTGGACAGGCAGGCCTAGGTTCGATTAAAATGTTTTTATAATTTCAATCATATGTCAATTGTTTTATGGAAATTCAATTGATCTTATCAGTCATCCAAATCTCATATGAAACATCATTTTGAAGATTAAAGAAATTTGTTGGGGGCTTCTCTCCGGGGTGTCTGCATAGTGCTGGCTTTTCACCGCAGGACATCTTAATGCGCGTCAGGTCTAAAAGGGCTCCAACGACTGGTGGGAAGGCACCAATCTATTCTTGATCAGAATCACCACAGTGAGATTTCGGTCCCTCTCCTTGTTCGGGCGGCGTTTGGGCGGTCGACGTCACCGGCTTTCTAGCCTTCGCCAATTCCACTTTTAATTTTCCATTTTTTTTTTCTTTGTTTTCTACACACCTGGTTTCTATTCCCCAATTACATGTTCATTATTTAACCCTCTGTTTTCCCCATGTTTGTGTGCGTGTTTGTATATATTGTTCAGGTCGTTGTTGGCTGGTATTGTTTATATATATTGTTCAGGTCGTTGTTGGCTGGTATTGTTTATATATATTGTTCAGGTCGTTACTTGTTGGCTGGTATTGTTTGTATATATTGTTCAGGTCGTTACTTGTTGGCTGGTATTGTTTATATATATTGTTCAGGTCGTTACTTGTTGGCTGGTATTGTTTGTATATATTGTTCAGGTCGTTACTTGTTGGCTGGTATTGTTTATATATATTGTTCAGGTCGTTACTTGTTGGCTGGTATTGTTTGTATATATTGTTCAGGTCGTTACTTGTTGGCTGGTATTGTTTGTATATATTGTTCAGGTCGTTACTTGTTGGCTGGTATTGTTTGTATATATTGTTCAGGTCGTTACTTGTTGGCTGGTATTGTTTGTATATATTGTTCAGGTCGTTACTTGTTGGCTGGTATTGTTTGTATATATTGTTCAGGTCGTTACTTGTTGGCTGGTATTGTTTGTATATATTGTTCAGGTCGTTACTTGTTGGCTGGTATTGTTTGTATATATTGTTCAGGTCGTTACTTGTTGGCTGGTATTGTTTGTATATATTGTTCAGGTCGTTACTTGTTGGCTGGTATTGTTTGTATATATTGTTCAGGTCGTTACTTGTTGGCTGGTATTGTTTGTATATATTGTTCAGGTCGTTACTTGTTGGCTGGTATTGTTTGTATATATTGTTCAGGTCGTTACTTGTTGGCTGGTATTGTTTGTATATATTGTTCAGGTCGTTACTTGTTGGCTGGTATTGTTTATATATATTGTTCAGGTCGTTACTTGTTGGCTGGTATTGTTTGTATATATTGTTCAGGTCGTTACTTGTTGGCTGGTATTGTTTATATATATTGTTCAGGTCGTTACTTGTTGGCTGGTATTGTTTGTATATATTGTTCAGGTCGTTACTTGTTGGCTGGTATTGTTTGTATATATTGTTCAGGTCGTTACTTGTTGGCTGGTATTGTTTGTATATATTGTTCAGGTCGTTACTTGTTGGCTGGTATTGTTTGTATATATTGTTCAGGTCGTTACTTGTTGGCTGGTATTGTTTGTATATATTGTTCAGGTCGTTACTTGTTGGCTGGTATTGTTTGTATATATTGTTCAGGTCGTTACTTGTTGGCTGGTATTGTTTATATATATTGTTCAGGTCGTTACTTGTTGGCTGGTATTGTTTGTATATATTGTTCAGGTCGTTACTTGTTGGCTGGTATTGTTTGTATATATTGTTCAGGTCGTTACTTGTTGGCTGGTATTGTTTGTATATATTGTTCAGGTCGTTACTTGTTGGCTGGTATTGTTTGTATATATTGTTCAGGTCGTTACTTGTTGGCTGGTATTGTTTGTATATATTGTTCAGGTCGTTACTTGTTGGCTGGTATTGTTTGCCGGGTTCGTTATGACGCCCGTTATTTACGAGCGACCGGTAATTTCACGCACCGTTAGTGTTTGTTTTATACTGGTGCTGTTCGTGGAATAAATGACCTTGTACACTCCTCTCTGCTCTCCTGCGCCTGCTTCCATGCACCAATTACCCACAGCCTGACAAAACTGTTGGATATCCTAATTCCATTAGGAATTGTACATCGCTTTTGTTTATTTAACCAGGTAGGCTAGTTGAGAACAAGTTCTCATTTGCAACTGCGACCTGGCCAAGATAAAGCACCACGTACAACAACACAGAGTTACACATGGAGTAAACAAACAGTCAATAATACAGTAGAAAAATCTATATACAGCATGTACAAATGAGGTAGGATAACAGAGTTAAGGCAATAAATAGGCCATGGTGGTGAAGTAATTACAATATAGCAATTAAACACTGGAATGGTAGGATGTACAGAAGACGAATGTGCAAGTAGAGATACTGGGGTGCAAAGAAGCAAGATAAATAAACAAATTAATAAATACAGTATGGGGATGAGGTAGATTGGATGGGCTAATTACAGATGAGCTATGTACAGGTGTAGTGATCCGTGAGCTGCTCTGACAGCTGGGGCTTAAAGTTAGTGAGGGAGGTAAGTCTCCAGCTTTAGTGATTTTTGTAGTTTGTTCCAGTCATTGGCAACAGAGAACTGTAAGGAGAGGCGGCCAAAGGAGGAATTGGCTTTGGGGGTGACCAGCATAATGTGACTTGCAGGCCTAATGTGGACTGTAAACCAGGAGTTTCCTAAAACCACTGTGTTGGGGATAACTAGGCCTTCAAAGTAAGGCATTATGACGTATTTAATGTATTGTCATAAAGTTGAATTGGAATGATAACATTCACATAGGTATTCATTAGGTGAACACCACAAGCCTTTTAAATGAAATAATTCAACAACCATGACTCTGTCACAAACAAATCCAGTCATGGGTGGTCACGCTATAATTTACTCAAAAACAAAAGGCACCATGGGGAATATACAAATAAGGCTTCCTGTAACAGTGTTTTTGTTTAACACTAATAGGAAGTAACTCTAGATCAGGCTGCCTGAAATCATAAGTATGACAGAAGTGTGCCCTCCATCCGGGATCTGCTCTCCCTTCACCTGGGCACGCCTCCCTCAATCTATGCACTTTGAATATATATTTAAGTGAAAGCCAAAATGGATCTTTATCATGGTGATAATCATTGTATGAGCGTTAGCGCTGGAGATTGTGTGATATTACTGCGGAGCGTTCAGATGGTGATTATTGAGATGCGAATCTCTAATATTAGTGTTGAATGATATTGCTGCTTTAAGAAAATAAATCAACTGTGTATTTGTAATCTATCTCTGCCTTGTTAATCCACCCCTGTTGGTAAAGAACATGTGTACTTTGTAGTTTTTTTTTAGATATTATTGTTTTTTTATCAGAGCACCTCACCTCTCCAAAAGGTGGCATAATATGGCAAAATTCTCCAACCAGGATCCGCTCTCATCCTCCGAGACACACCAACCTTTGTGAATAATGGGACACCGCTGGGCACAGGGAAATCCCCACCCCAGATAACAAGACACAGTTGGTGCAATCACTGTTAGGTGACGCATGGCACCTCTCTGTCTTTGTTGGCGAGAGGAACGGCTGCAGAAGAGGAGCAGAGAAGAAGAGGAGACAAAGGGGAGAAATACAAGTTTTTATGCAGGAAATGAAAGTTTCTAGTTTATAGCTGCCTGGGATACGCCTCGGGGATTTTATAAGGATTTATTACCAGAAACAACAAATTAACAGAACTTCGTCCGGGAAGTTAATAAATCCACCTCTCTACGATGAAATAGTGGCACAAGTATACCGCACCAGAAAGAGCTTATGATGCATGGCAAGGGTATTCAACTCTGACCCTACGAGGTCCGGAGCCCGCTGGTATTCTGTTCTACCTGAGCGTTAATTACACCCACCTCAATCAGTCTCTGATTAGAGGGGAACAATGAAAAATGGCTTTGAGGTCCGGAGTTGAGTTTGAGGGATGTATGGAATCTATAAAATGGTGATAACAGTCTACTGCCAAAACATATACAATTATGCTGCCGTGAAAATGACCTTGTTAAAAATAAGCACTGGCGGATAGATGACAAGTGTAATTACTCAGTGTTTCAGGAAAACACTGAAACATGAACAACCACCATGTTATGACAGGCATGATTTCACCATGTTATGACAGGCATGGTCTTACCATGTTATGACATGCATTATCTCACCATGTTATGACAGGCGTTATCTCACCATGTTATGACATGCATTATCTCACCATGTTATGACAGGCATGATTTCATCATGTTATGACAGGCGTTATCTCACCATGTTATGACATGCATTATCTCACCATGTTATGACAGGCGTTATCTCACCATGTTATGACAGGCGTTATCTCACCATGTTATGACAGGCGTTATCTCACCATGTTATGACATGCATTATCTCACCATGTTATGACAGGCGTTATCTCACCATGTTATGACAGGCGTTATCTCACCATGTTATGACAGGCGTTATCTCACCATGTTATGACAGGAAAGATTTTTTTTTACCATGTTATGACAGGCATTATCTCACCATGTTATGACAGGCATGATTTCACCATGTTGTGACAGGCATTATCTTACCATGTTATGACAGGCATTATCTTACCTTAAATGTATGCCCATGCTACAATCCAAGCAAATCTAACTATATATGTATATTGCTGAATTATTCTGCTCATATAAGGACTATACTAACAAACTCTAAATAGCACATCATGGACGCGGAGCGAATTTTATACTACACAGTAGGTCACAATATGGTACAGTCCAGAACGTATCAATACAAGCCCAATCTACACAGTAGGTCACAATATGGTACAGTCCAGAACGTATCAAAACAAGCCCAATCTACACAGTAGGTCACAATATGGTACAGTCCAGAACGTATCAAAACAAGCCCAATCTACACAGTAGGCCACAATATGGTACAGTCCAGAACGTATCAAAACAAGCCCAATCTACACAGTATGGTCACAATATGGTACAGTCCAGAACGTATCAAAACAAGCCCAATCTACACAGTAGGTCACAATATGGTACAGTCCAGAACGTATCAAAACAAGCCCAATCTACACAGTAGGCCACAATATGGTACAGTCCAGAACGTATCAAAACAAGCCCAATCTACACAGTATGGCCACAATATGGTACAGTCCAGAACGTATCAAAACAAGCCCAATCTACAAAGTATGGCCACAATATGGTACAGTCCAGAACGTATCAAAACAAGCCCAATCTCATTGCAATACTATAATCATGATCTACTCCTTGTCATTGTTGGAGGGCTTAGTGAAACTGAAGACAGTAACGACTGAGACGCCTGTATTTTCAGATCAGATGAAATTGAGCCAAATACAATGACGTTAAGAGGTAAAGTCAGATGTCTGTCTTGACCTTCAGTTTCATGTTACTGCCAGATATGAGATCACAGAAATGAGATGCACTGATCAATTTCTTAAAGCAGAAAGGGAGATTAATAAAAGTCTTCAAGACATCGATAAGATAGACCGTTTTGTTAAAGCAGTAAATAAGCATTGGCTCTTTCAAAAACACGATTCCAACATCAAAAAACTCAAATTGGTGCCACATATATCAACATTAGATAAAATAGTAGCATTGTTTGATTGTAATATACGTTAGTTAAGTAATATCCTGTAATATTTACTATTTACATCATTATTATTATTTTACCTGCATGATGTTAGTTTCACCTCTACCCAATCTACAGGGTTCAGTACAGCTGGTGTCATGGAATCAACACAATGTTGACCTTGAGAATCAGCAGTAGTCATCTTGGTTTTGTTTGGGGGGTTGTGGGTACCGGGAGTATAAAATAGATTGATGATGAGGTTCTAATCCAGGAGTGCACTATGCCTCAGTCTTTGAGATAACCTATTGTTCTCCTGTACGCTGAAACACCCATCCTCTATCCTTTACTCTATTCACACATAAATCTTTATCCAGAAAGTCATTTTGCAAAAAAAGGCAAAAGCGAAGGATTCTCTTCGGAGCTTGGATCAGGAAAAAAAAAAAGAACAAACGCAACAACTCAAGGTAATCGTTTGAAAAGAAAAACAAAAGATACAATCTCAGCAATGCCTAAGCAATATCGCAGGCGTAATTTATACCCTCTTTGTTTTATGAACATACAGTACTATCGTCATATCAGCAGTCACGAATACTATTTTCTCCTAAGGTTTATTCAAAACTTCATGCCTGCCGTTATGCCTTTGAGGATGAAAATACAAAAGCGACAAAATTAATCCCTCTGAATATTTTTTTCAGGCATTAATTTTATGGTTTGGAAACACTTTTCTTGTGGTATGCCATCATTACAGAGAAGAAACTATGCTGAAAACAAGAATGACATAAAGCCATAATCCATTCTAATCGTTCACTGTGCCCTTGTCTCCACAATTTGGTCTCAAGAAGGTTCAATAGTTAAATCTTAATTAGTATTATGAAAGATGGAGCACCATTGATTAATGTGCTCTGGTAAAGAGGGAGCACCATTGATTAATATGCTCTGGTAAAGATGGAGCACCATTGATTAATGTGCTCTGGTAAAGATGGAGCACCATTGATTAATGTGCTCTGGTAAAGATGGAGCACCATTGATTAATGTGCTCTGGTAAAGATGGAGCACCATTGATTAATGTGCTCTGGTAAAGATGGAGCAGCATTGATTAATATGCTCTGGTAAAGATGGAGCACCATTGATTAATGTGCTCTGGTAAAGAGGGAGCACCATTGATTAATATGCTCTGGTAAAGATGGAGCACCATTGATTAATGTGCTCTGGTAAAGATGGAGCACCATTGATTAATATGCTCTGGTAAAGATGGAGCACCATTGATTAATGTGCTCTGGTAAAGATGGAGCACCATTGATTAATATTCTCTAGTAAAGAGGGAGCACCATTGATTAATGTGCTCTGGTAAAGATGGAGCACCATTTATTAATATTCTCTAGTAAAGAGGGAGCACCATTGATTAATGTGCTCTGGTAAAGAGTGAGCACCATTGATTAATATTCTCTAATAAAGAGGGAGCACCATTGATGAATGCGCTCTGGTAAAGAGGGAGCACCATTGATTAATATTCTCTAGTAAAGAGGGAGCACCATTGATGAATGTGCTCTGGTAAAGATGGAGCACCATTGATTAATGTGCTCTGGTAAAGAGGGAGCACCATTGATTAATGTGCTCTGGTAAAGAGGGAGCACCATTGGTTAATGTGCTCTGGTAAAGAGGGAGCACCATTGATTAATGTGCTCTGGTAAAGAGGGAGCACCATTGATGAATGTGCTCTGGTAAAGATGGAGCACCATTGATTAATGTGCTCTGGTAAAGAGGGAGCACCATTGATGAATGTGCTCTGGTAAAGATGGAGCACCATTGATTAATGTGCTCTGGTAAAGAGGGAGCACCATTGATTAATGTGCTCTGGTAAAGAGGGAGCACCATTGATTAATGTGCTCTGGTAAAGAGGGAGCACCATTGATTAATGTGCTCTGGTAAAGAAGGAGCACCATTGATTAATGTGCTCTGGTAAAGAAGGAGCACCATTGATGAATGTGCTCTGGTAAAGAGGGAGCGCCATTGATGAATGCTCTCTGGTAAAGAGGGAGCACCATTGATTAATGTGCTCTGGTAAAGAGGGAGCACCATTGATTAATGTGCTCTGGTAAAGAGGGAGCACCATTGATTAATGTGCTCTGGTAAAGAAGGAGCACCATTGATTAATGTGCTCTGGTAAAGAAGGAGCACCATTGATGAATGTGCTCTGGTAAAGAGGGAGCGCCATTGATGAATGCGCTCTGGTAAAGAGGGAGCACCATTGATTAATGTGCTCTGGTAAAGAGGGAGCACCATTGATGAATGTGCTCTGGTAAAGAGGGAGCACCATTGATTAATGTGCTCTGGTAAAGAAGGAGCACCATTGATTAATGTGCTCTGGTAAAGAAGGAGCACCATTGATGAATGTGCTCTGGTAAAGAGGGAGCGCCATTGATGAATGCTCTCTGGTAAAGAGGGAGCACCATTGATTAATGTGCTCTGGTAAAGAGGGAGCACCATTGATTAATGTGCTCTGGTAAAGAGGGAGCACCATTGATTAATGTGCTCTGGTAAAGAAGGAGCACCATTGATTAATGTGCTCTGGTAAAGAAGGAGCACCATTGATGAATGTGCTCTGGTAAAGAGGGAGCGCCATTGATGAATGCGCTCTGGTAAAGAGGGAGCACCATTGATTAATGTGCTCTGGTAAAGAGGGAGCACCATTGATGAATGTGCTCTGGTAAAGAGGGAGCACCATTGATGAATGTGCTCTGGTAAAGAGGGAGCACCATTGATTAATGTGCTCTGGTAAAGAGGGAGCACCATTGATCAATGTGCTCTGGTAAAGAAGGAGCACCATTGATTAATGTGCTCTGGTAAAGATGGAGCACCATTGATTAATGTGCTCTGGTAAAGAGGGAGCACCATTGATTAATGTGCTCTGGTAAAGATGGAGCACCATTGATTAATGTGCTCTGGTAAAGAGGGAGCACCATTGATGAATGCGCTCTGGTAAAGAGGGAGCACCATTGATTAATGTGCTCTGGTAAAGATGGAGCACCATTGATTAATGTGCTCTGGTAAAGATGGAGCACCATTGATTAATGTGCTCTGGTAAAGAGGGAGCACCATTGATTAATGTGCTCTGGTAAAGAGGGAGCACCATTGATTAATGTGCTCTGGTAAAGATGGAGCACCATTGATTAATGTGCTCTGGTAAAGATGGAGCACCATTGATTAATGTGCTCTGGTAAAGATGGAGCACCATTGATTAATGTGCTCTGGTAAAGAGGGAGCACCATTGATTAATGTGCTCTGGTAAAGAGGGAGCACCATTGATTAATGTGCTCTGGTAAAGATGGAGCACCATTGATTAATGTGCTCTGGTAAAGAGGGAGCACCATTGATGAATGTGCTCTGGTAAAGAGGGAGCACCATTGATGAATGTGCTCTGGCAAAGAGGGAGCACCATTGATGAATGTGCTCTGGTAAAGATGGAGCACCATTGATTAATGTGCTCTGGTAAAGAGGGAGCACCATTGATTAATGTGCTCTGGTAAAGAAGGAGCACCATTGATTAATGTGCTCTGGTAAAGATGGAGCACCATTGATTAATGTGCTCTGGTAAAGAGGGAGCACCATTGATTAATGTGCTCTGGTAAAGAGGGAGCACCATTGATAAATGTGCTCTGGTAAAGAGGGAGCACCATTGATGAATGCGCTCTGGTAAAGAGGGAGCACCATTGATTAATGTGCTCTGTTAAAGAGGGAGCACCATTGATTAATATGCTCTGGTAAAGAGGGAGCACCATTGATTAATGTGCTCTGGTAAAGAAGGAGCACCATTGATTAATGTGCTCTGGTAAAGATGGAGCACCATTGATTAATGTGCTCTGGTAAAGATGGAGCACCATTGATTAATGTGCTCTGGTAAAGATGGAGCACCATTGATTAATGTGCTCTGGTAAAGAGGGAGCACCATTGATTAATGTGCTCTGGTAAAGAGGGAGCACCATTGATGAATGCGCTCTGGTAAAGAGGGAGCACCATTGATTAATGTGCTCTGGTAAAGATGGATCACCATTGATGAATGTGCTCTGGTAAAGATGGAGCACCATTGATTAATGTGCTCTGGTAAAGACGGAGCACCATTGATTAATGTGCTCTGGTAAAGAGGGAGCACCATTGATTAATGTGCTCTGGTAAAGATGGAGCACCATTGATTAATGTGCTCTGGTAAAGATGGAGCACCATTGATTAATGTGCTCTGGTAAAGATGGAGCACCATTGATTAATGTGCTCTGGTAAAGAGGGAGCACCATTGATTAATGTGCTCTGGTAAAGAGTGAGCACCATTGATTAATGTGCTCTGGTAAAGATGGAGCACCATTGATTAATGTGCTCTGGTAAAGATGGAGCACCATTGATTAATGTGCTCTGGTAAAGAGGGAGCACCATTGATTAATGTGCTCTGGTAAAGAGGGAGAACCATTGATTAATGTGCTCTGGTAAAGATGGAGCACCATTGATTAATGTGCTCTGGTAAAGATGGAGCACCATTGATTAATGTGCTCTGGTAAAGATGGAGCACCATTGATTAATGTGCTCTGGTAAAGAGGGAGCACCATTGATTAATGTGCTCTGGTATAGAGGGAGCACCATTGATTAATGTGCTCTGGTAAAGAGGGAGCACCATTGATTAATGTGCTCTGGTAAAGAGGGAGCACCATTGATTAATGTGCTCTGGTAAAGATGGAGCACCATTGATTAATGTGCTCTGGTAAAGAGGGAGCACCATTGATGAATGTGCTCTGGTAAAGAGCGAGCACCATTGATTAATGTGTTCTGGTAAAGATGGAGCACCATTGATTAATGTGCTCTGGTAAAGAGGGAGCACCATTGATTAATGTGCTCTGGTAAAGAGGGAGCACCATTGATTAATGTGTTCTGGTAAAGATGGAGCACCATTGATTAATGTGCTCTGGTAAAGAGGGAGCACCATTGATTAATGCGCTCTGGTAAAGAGGGAGCACCATTGATTAATGTGCTCTGGTAAAGAGGGAGCACCATTGATTAATGCGCTCTGGTAAAGAGGGAGCACCATTGATTAATGTGCTCTGGTAAAGAGGGAGCACCATTGATTAATGCGCTCTGGTAAAGAGGGAGCACCATTGATTAATGTGCTCTGGTAAAGAGGGAGCACCATTGATTAATGTGCTCTGGTAAAGAGGGAGCACCATTGATGAATGCGCTCTGGTAAAGAGGGAGCACCATTGATTAATGTGCTCTGGTAAAGAGGGAGCACCATTGATTAATGTGCTCTGGTAAAGAGGGAGCACCATTGATTAATGTGCTCTGGTAAAGAGGGAGCACCATTGATTAATGTGCTCTGGTAAAGAGGGAGCACCATTGATTAATATTCTCTAGTAAAGAGGGAGCACCATTGATTAATATGCTCTGGTAAAGAGGGAGCACCATTGATTAATGTGCTCTGGTAAAGAGGGAGCACCATTGATTAATGTGCTCTGGTAAAGAGGGAGCACCATTGATTAATATGCTCCGTTAAAGAGGGAGCACCATTGATTAATATGCTCCGGTAAAGAAGGAGCACCATTGATTAATATGCTCTGGTAAAGAGGGAGCACCATTGATTAATATGCTCCGGTAAAGAGGGAGCACCATTGATTAATATGCTCCGGTAATAAAAGCAATAGGACTCTGACACTGCAGAGAAGTGGGTTATTCTATACTGAGAAACAAAATGGAGGTCCCACTTTACAATAAGTGTCCTGTAAGTACTAAGTATCAATGTGTACCTACACGGTACCCATGTATACTATAATAAACATGTCAATTCATATGTAGTAAATTCATTACTGCAGTTACCTTTACCTCAAGCCCTTACCCTACGTTCAGTACAATCTATGTGTAGATAGTTAAAATACTGGTACAATAATGAGAATACTGTAACAATCTCAGAAATGCCATTGTGTGACTGGTAATTGCTGTTTTTAAGTATCAGCCATTGACCAACCCTACAGGTGGTGGAAATACATTTTGGGTAAACAGTGGAGTGCCGTGAGATAGGCCACTCAGAGAATAGCAAACAACACCCGAGGAATGTCTGGAGGTGAGCAGAAAGTGAGAAGAAAAAAAAGACTTCACATGTTTCTGTCAATAAAATAATCCGTCAGCTTCCAAAAGCTAATAAACACCTGTCAAAAAGTTAGGAACCGCCTGGCATGCGTCTTTCCCCCCTACAGAAATCAAAAACCACAGAGAGATATATATTTTTTTATTGTGTTCCTTTTCTATTTTATGTATCCATTCTTGTTTTATGTCTCCAGCCATAAAGCAAACCAAGCAAACAGCATTTCCTCAGAGTTTTTTTTTTTTTTAATATGTCATCTGCTGAGCAGTGCTACAGAGTATTACTTCCATAGCCTTAGGGTGCCTGTGTGATCTACACTTGGAGAGAGCCACGGAGACCTATCAGAGATAAAAATGTTGTTATTACAAAACTTATTTTCCCGACGGAATGCAAATGACTTGAATCAAAGCGAGTTATTAAACAAATAAAACAGGAGAACATAAATTTCACGACATTGTTTGCTACGCGACGCTCGTTTCTTCTCTCCTGAATAACTTGGGTTTCCCCGGGCGCACATCCTGTAGCAATCAATAGCGAAATTCCTGGGCCTCCATGTTGGTTAACCTCAGACCGTGGTTCCTGGGCCTCCGTGTTGGTTAGCATCAGACTATGGTTCCTAGGCCTCCATGTTGGTTAACCTCAGACCGTGGTTCCTGGGCCTCCATGTTGGTTAGCATCAGACCATGGTTCCTGGGCCTCCATGTTGGTTAGTATCAGACCGTGGTTCCTGGGCCTCCATGTTGGTTAGCATCAGACCGTGGTTCCTGGGCCTCCATGTTGGTTAGCATCAGACCATGGTTCCTGGGCCTCCATGTTGGTTAGCATCAGACCGTGGTTCCTGGGCCTCCATGTTGGTTAGCATCAGACCATGGTTCCTGGGCCTCCATGTTGGTTAGCATCAGACCGTGGTTCCTGGGCCTCCATGTTGGTTAAACTTAGACCGTGGTTCCTGGGCCTCCATGTTGGTTAACATCAGACCGTGGTTCCTGGGCCTCCATGTTGGTTAACCTCAGACGTGGTTCCTGGGCCTCCATGTTGGTTAACCTCAGACGTGGTTCCTGGGCCTCTATGTTAGTTAACATCAGACCATGGTTCCTGGGCCTCCATGTTGGTTAGTATCAGACCATGGTTCCTGGGCCTCCATGTTGGTTAACCTCAGACCGTGGTTCCTGGCCTCCATGTTGGTTGGTATCAGACCATGGTTCCTGGGCCTCCATGTTGGTTAACATCAGACCGTCATTCCTGGGCCTCCATGTTGGTTAGTATCAGACCGTGGTTCCTGGGCCTCTATGTTAGTTAACCTCAGACCGTGGTTCCTGGGCCTCCATGTTGGTTAGTATCAGACCGTGGTTCCTGGGCCTCTATGTTGGTTAACATCAGACCATGGTTCCTGGGCCTCCATGTTAGTTAACATCAGACCATGGTTCCTGGGCCTCCATGTTAGTTAACATCAGACCATGGTTCCTGGGCCTCCATGTTGGTTAGCATCAGACCGTGGTTCCTGGGCCTCCATGTTGGTTGGTATCAGACCGTGGTTCCTGGGCCTCCATGTTGGTTAACCTCAGACCATGGTTCCTGGGCCTCCATGTTGGTTAACCTCAGACCATGGTTCCTGGGCCTCCATGTTGGTTAGCATCAGACCGTGGATCCTGGGCCTCCATGTTGGTTAGCATCAGACCATGGTTCCTGGGCCTCCATGTTAGTTCAAATCAGACCATGGTTCCTGGGCCTCCATGTTGGTTCAAATCAGACCATGGTTCCTGGGCCTCCATGTTGGTTATTATCAGACCATGGTTCCTGGGCCTCCATGTTGGTTAGCATCAGACCGTGGTTCCTGGGCCTCCATGTTAGTTCAAATCAGACCATGGTTCCTGGGCCTTCATGTTGGTTAGCATCAGACCATGGTTCCTGGGCCTCCATGTTGGTTAGCATCAGACCATGGTTCCTGGGCCTCCATGTTGGGCTGACTGTGTGTTTGAGTTGACTGTTTTCTGACCTTGTTGTTCATTTCCAGTCATTGTCCTGAACATCACCAGCTATTCTTGGTTGGTTCTCCCTTCCGAATTAGTGTTCAAGTAGTCATTTGTAGAAACCAACATGCTACTGCTAATGTCCATGTGTTATTGAAGGTCACTAAGATTCATTTTATACCCTTTTCACACTACTGAGCTGGGCCAAACAGAGCTGGACTACACTAGCCTGGTTGTGCATCCAGAACAGTATAGTCTGGCTCAGCACAATATTGTGAAAAGGGTATTGATGTGTAACTTAAAAAAAAGAAAATCTTAACTGTGCCTGTTTCGATCAGTTGTCATGGGTTTGAACAATTGTATGTTATCATTTTAGATCGCTGAAGAAATCGTTTACATTAAAGTATTTTTGCTCACTACAATGCAAGTTTAGTCCCTGTGAATTAACATAATCTGCTTGCAAATGCTCAGATATCCCTGAAACACATTGAAACACATTTTCTCAGATATCACGGAAACACATTGAAACACATTTTCTCAGATATCACTGAAACACACTGAAACACATTTTCTCAGATATCCCTGAAACACATTTTCTCAGATATCGCTGAAACACATTGAAACACATTTTCTCAGATATCCCTGAAACACATTTTCTCAGATATCGCTGAAACACATTGAAACACATTTTCTCAGATATCCCTGAAACACATTTTCTCAGATATCGCTGAAACACATTGAAACACATTTTCTCAGATATCAGTGAAACACATTGAAACACATTTTCTCAGATATCGCTGAAACACATTGAAACACATTTTCTCAGATATCACTGAAACACATTGTAACACATTTTCTCAGATATCACTGAAACACATTGAAACACACTGAAACACATTTTCTCAGATATCCCTGAAACACATTTTCTCAGATATCGCTGAAACACATTGAAACACATTTTCTCAGATATCACTGAAACACATTGAAACACATTTTCTCAGATTTCACTGAAACACATTTAAACACATTTTCTCAGATATCACTGAAACACATTGAAACACATTTTCTCAGATATCACTGAAACACATTGACTCACTTCAATCAAAATGTGTCACCTTACTAATTCTACTTTCAAAAGAGAACATCTTTTCAGTTCCACTTTTATCTTTTTAATTGTCTCGGAAGGAATGTCAGTTATTATTCATATTGTCAATAATAGTAGCCAAATTCAAAGGGAAGAAGAGGCTTTTTGACTACAAAGAGTGATATGTACAGTAATATTTATTTAGCAGATACAAAGACCACCATATTCTGCTGATATTGAAACATTGCATGTGTGAGTTTGGATTGGGCATGTGTGGGTTTGCATGTAAGATACGAGATGGCTGACAATAGAGCTGTAATGAAACAAAAGCAGAGGGCTGCATTACAAATGGCCCTGGCAGAAATTAATGTTCAAGTAGCAAGAAAGGGATGAAAGGAAAATAAGAGAGTGTGAGAGAGAGAGAGAGAGACAGAGAGAGAGAGAGAGAGAGAGAAAGTGAGAGAGAGAAAGTGAGAGAGAGAAAGTGAGAGAGAAATATATATATAGAGAGAGAGAAAGAGAGAGAGAGAAATATATATATATAGAGAGAGAAAGAAAAAGAAAAAGTGTGAGAGAGAGAGAGAGAGAGAGAGAGAGAGTGTGTGTGTGTGTGGTGGGGGGCAAGAAGTTCCAGCGCATCAATCCTTTCAGCCAGCTGTCCAAGGTGACATTTCATTAGTACAATTTGTCAATAGAGAAATCGTCCGGAGAGAGGAGAGGAGAGGGGAGGGAGTGAGAGGACGAGAAGAAGAGAGGGAGGATATAGAGACAGGGAGAGGTTCGTGTGGAAGTAAAAAAAAAAAAAAGTGCAGTCTTTTTTCATTAGAACCATCCAGCCTACGGAGTTGACCAACAGCAGGTCAAATGAGAGGAGAGGGAGCCCCTCTCCCATCTTTAAACTCTATTAATCATTCATCCTCTCATCCTCTCGCTTTCCCTGCATGTCTCCTTCGTCACGTCTCTGCCCAGGTTTTGAATTCCAACCTGCCTTTCCATTGTTTCCTCTTCTTCTAGAGCTGCGTGACGGATGCATTTCAAGGAAAATCAGGGCCATGACGACTCCTGACATTTCCCATATCGTCCGCATCCATCAATTAACAAGTTTACAATAAGTGGGGAGATGGATATGGCAGAATAAGGCTGGACTGAGCTCCGAGATGATTCACTCAGGGGAGTCGGTGGGGTTTTCGGTTGCCACGGCGACTCCTGTCCTCCTCGACCTGTGTAGAACTGGCAGTGAGGACAGGAGTGGGCGGAGGCATGCAGCTATTCTTCTTGGAATGTTCCAGAACACTTGAGTTACAAGAGGGAACAACAACTGCAAGTACAGTGTCTTCAGAAAGCATTCACACCCCTTGATGTTTTCCACATTCTGTTGTGTTACAGCCTGCATTTAAAAATGGATTAAATTTAGATGTTGGCTCACTGACCTACACACAATACCCCCCCCCCATTATGTCAAAATGGAATTCTGTTTTTAGAAATGTTTGTTAAATGAAAGTCTGAAATGTCTTCAGTCAATAAGTATGCCACCCCTTTGTTATGGTAAGCCTAAATAAGTTCACAAGTACATTTGCTTAACAAGCTACATAATAAGATTCATGGTCTCACTCTGTGTGCAATAATAGTGTTTAATATTATTTTTGAATGACTACCTCATCTCTGTACCCCACACATAAGGTCCCTCAGTCGAGCAGTGAATTTCAAACACAGATTCAACCACAAAGACCAGGGAGGTTTTCCAAAGCCTCACAAAGAAGGGCACCTTTTGGTAGATGGGTATAAGAAAAAAAGCAGACGTTGAATATCCCTTTGAGCCTGGTGAAGTTATTAATTACACTGTGGATGGTGTGTCAATACACCCAGTCACTACAAATATACAGGCGTCCTTCTTAACTCAGTTGCCGGAGAGGAAGGAAACCGCTCAGGGATTTCACCATGAGGCCAATGGTGACTTTCAATGGGTGTGATAGGAGAAAACTGAGGATGGATCAACAACATTGTAGTTACTCCACAATACTAACCTAAATGACAGAGTGAAAAGAAGGAAGTCTGTCCAGAATAAAATATTCCGAAACATGCATCCTGTTTGCAATGAGGCACTAAAGTAAAACTGCAAACATCCTGAATATAAAGTATTACGTTTGGGGCCAATCCAACACATCACTGAGTACCACTCTTCATATTGTCAAGCAAGGTGGTGGCTGCATCATGTTATGGGTATGCTTGTCATCGGCAAGGACTAAGGAGTTTTTTTTAGGATAAAAGGAAACAGAATAGAGTTAAGCACAAGCAAAATCATAGAGGATTTTATCTGCTTTCCAACAGACACTGGGAGACAAATTCACATTTCAGCAGGACAATAACCTAAAACACAAGGCCAAGTCTACATTGTAGTTGCTTACCAACATGACATTGAATGTTACTGAGTGGCCTAGTTACAGTTTTGACTTAAATTGGCTTGGAAATCTATGGCAGGCAAGACTTGAAAAGGGCTGTCTAGCGATGTTCAACAACCAACTTGACAGATCTTGAAGAATAATGTGGAACTATTGTATAATCTGTGTGCGCAATGCTCTTAGAGACATACCCAGAAAGACTCACAGCTGTAATCGTTGCCAAAGGTGATTCTAACACACGTTGACTCAGGGGTGAGAATACTTCTGTAAATGAGATATTTCAGTATTTAATTTTCAATAAATTAGCACGTTTTCACGTTGTCATTATGGGGTATTGTGTGTAAATGGGTGAGAGAAAAAAATATATTTAAGAAATGTTGAATTCAGGCTGTGACAAAACTAAATGTGGAAGAAGGCATGGAGTGTGAATACTTGCTGAAGGAACTATACATAACATTTGAGCTCAGCGATATATTGAGGGAACAAGATGTTGCACAAGGGGTCAACACATATCCTATTGTTGATGTGTAAGGGTTTTCCTGTGGTGAAGGAGAGGCGGACCAAAATGCAGCGTGGTGGTTATTCATGTTTTTAATAAAGACGACTATACATGAACAGACTAAACAAAACAAGAACAGTGAAAACCTAAACAGTCCTATCTGGTGCAAACACAGAGACAGGAACAATCACCCACAAACACACAGTGAAATCCAGGCTACCTAAATATGGTTCCCAATCAGAGACAATGACTAACACCTGCCTCTGATTGAGAACCCTATCAGGCCAGACATAGAAATAGACAAACAAGACATCCAACATAGAATGCCCACTCAGATCACACCCTGACCAAACAAAACATAGAAACATACAAAGCAAACTATGGTCAGGGTGTGACATGATGGTTGTTTATTTTGGATGTGCAAGATAATGCCTCTACTGAAACAATGGTAGAACAGTCCAAGTAACTTATTTTCTGGAGATGATGATCTTCTTGAATGTACCCCTTCAAGTAAAGCTCCCCCTTTTACTTTACATACAGTGCCTTGCGAAAGTATTCGGCCCCCTTGAACTTTGCGACATTTTGCCACATTTCAGGCTTCAAACATAAAGATATAAAACTGTATTTTTTTGTGAAGAATCAACAACAAGTGGGACACAATCATGAAGTGGAACGACATTTATTGGATATTTCAAACTTTTTTAACAAATCAAAAACAGAAAAATTGGGCGTGCAAAATTATTCAGCCCCCTTAAGTTAATACTTTGTAGCGCCACCTTTTGCTGCGATTACAGCGGTAAGTCGCTTGGGGTATGTCTCTATCAGTTTTGCACATTGAGAGACTGACATTTTTTCCCATTCCTCCTTGCAAAACAGCTCGAGCTCAGTGAGGTTGGATGGAGAGCATTTGTGAACAGCAGTTTTCAGTTCTTTCCACAGATTCTCGATTGGATTCAGGTCTGGACTTTGACTTGGCCATTCTAACACCTGGATATGTTTATTATTGAACCATTCCATTGTAGATTTTGCTTTATGTTTTGGATCATTGTCTTGTTGGAAGACAAATCTCCGTCCCAGTCTCAGGTCTTTTGCAGACTCAGGTTTTCTTCCAGAATGGTCCTGTATTTGGCTCCATCCATCTTCCCATCAATTTGAACCATCTTCCCTGTCCCTGTTGAAGAAAAGCAGGCCCAAACCATAATGCTGCCACCACCATGTTTGACAGTGGGGACGGTGTGAGCTGTGTTGCTTTTACGCCAAACATAACGTTTTGCATTGTTGCCAAAAAGTTCCATTTTGGTTTCATCTGACCAGAGCACCTTCTTCCACATGTTTGGTGTGTCTCCCAGGTGGCTTGTGGCAAACTTTAAACAACACTTTTTATGGATATCTTTAAGAAATGGCTTTCTTCTTGCCACTCTTCCATAAAGGCCAGATTTGTGCAATATACGACTGATTGTTGTCCTATGGACAGAGTCTCCCACCTCAGCTGTAGATCTCTGCAGTTCATCCAGAGTGATCATGGGCCTCTTGGCTGCATCTCTGATCAGTCTTCTCCTTGTATGAGCTGAAAGTTTAGAGGGACGGCCAGGTCTTGGTAGATTTGCAGTGGTCTGATACTCCTTCCATTTCAATATTATCGCTTGCACAGTGCTCCTTGGGATGTTTAAAGCTTGGGAAATCTTTTTGTATCCAAATCCGGCTTTAAACTTCTTCACAACAGTATCTCGGACCTGCCTGGTGTGTTCCTTGTTCTTTATGATGCTCTCTGCGCTTTTAACGGACCTCTGAGACTATCACAGTGCAGGTGCATTTATACGGAGACTTGATTACACACAGGTGGATTGTATTTATCATCATTAGTCATTTAGGTCAACATTGGATCATTCAGAGATCCTCACTGAACTTCTGGAGAGAGTTTGCTGCACTGAAAGTAAAGGGGCTGAATAATTTTGCACGCCCAATTTTTCAGTTTTTGATTTGTTAAAAAAGTTTGAAATATCCAATAAATGTCGTTAAACTTCATGATTGTGTCCCACTTGTTGTTGATTCTTCACAAAAAAATACAGTTTTATATCTTTATGTTTGAAGCCTGAAATGTGGCAAAAGGTCGCAAAGTTCAAGGGGGCCAAATACTTTCGCAAGGCACTGTATCTGCTATTTTATCACCATTTAACACATTTCATATTAATCTGAGACATTAGCGTTTCCTATATAATCATATCTTATTCTTTCTGACTTGAGTTATCATTAGTGGTCTAATTGCCTAGGTTTGGCATGCATCCATAACCATCTAGCATGCTCATAAATGGCCACTCTCAGTCTGATTTAATTTCCTAACTTTTCACCCTTAACTGTCCTCAGCAACCCAGAGCCCATTTAGCCCTAATCCCACTTCCTCCTCAATCCAAGCTCAATGGCGTTCAATGTTGCTCTCTATTGACTGAATTTAAAAACCGCTAGTGCTATGAATCCAGCTAGATGCACTAAACTGCTAGCGTTGTGAAGCCATTTAGATCCACATCAGAGGAGGCAAGAGGGATAAACTGTGGTTCTTTTCCAAGTGTGGGAATGGAATGCCTCACAGTGCTGTGTTGAGACAAGATACTTTTTTCCTGCCTTTCATGTCGCTCCAAGATGGTTATTTTCTCCACTTGGTGATCATGCCCAATGGGAGCCTCTCGCCGCTGAGATCAATGGGAGCCTCTCGCCGCTGAGATCAATGGGAGCCTCTCGCCGCTGAGATCAATGGGAGCCTCTCGCCGCTGAGACCAATGAGAGCATCTCACTGCTGAGACCAATGGGAGCCTCTCACCGCTGAGACCAATGGGAGCCTCTCACTGCCGAGACCAATGGGAGCCTCTCACTGCTGAGACCAATGAGAGCCTCTCATTGCTGAGACCAATGGGAGCATCTCCTCGCTGAGATCAGGCCTTTATTACCAGATAAAAATGCCAAATGAAACAGACCCAGCCTTTTGGGCAGTTTTTGTCCTAAATTGATTAAGGTATGGGAAAAGCTGAAAGTCCTTTTGGGGTAATTAGTATTTTTGGGGTAAACATACACAGCACTCTAACTTGCTATTTTGGAGCGGTCACCACTGTATATTGTGCACATTTTGCATCACTTGACTGTGGCTAAATTATAATTAAATGGTGATGATCAAAATTAGTGTGCAAGATTTTCACCTTCCTGAGTAGAACCCTCACCTTTAAGTATTAATGAACATTGACAATTATGAGGAAAGCAAAAGCTCTTCAATCATGCTTTGTTTATGAGCGATGGAAAGTGTTTGGAGTGGACCCCATAATATTGAGACAAAAAGAAAGAGAGAGAGAGAGAGAGAGAGGCAGGTTATTGGTGTTTTTGTGGGTGAGACAGACAGACAGAGAGAGACGGACAGAGAGAGACGGATAGAGAGAGACGGACAGAGAGAGACGGACAGAGAGAGACGGACAGAGAGAGACGGACAGAGCGAGACGGACAGAGCGAGACGGACAGAGCGAGACGGACAGAGCGAGACGGACAGAGCGAGACGGACAGAGCGAGACAGACAGAGAGACGGACAGAGAGAGACGGACAGTGAGAGACGGACAGAGCGAGACGGACAGAGCGAGACGGACAGAGCGAGACGGACAGAGCGAGACGGACAGAGCGAGACGGACAGAGCGAGACGGACAGAGCGAGACGGACAGAGAGAGACGGACAGAGAGAGACGGACAGAGCGAGACAGACAGAGTGACGGACAGAGAGAGACGGACAGAGAGAGATGGACAGAGAGAGAGAGAGAGTGAGAGAGAGAGAGAGAGGCAGGTGATTGGTGTTTGAGTGGGTGAGACAGACAGACAGACAGACAGACAGACAGACAGACAGACAGACAGACGGACAGAGACGGACAGAGCGAGACAGAGAGCGAGACAGAGAGAGAGAGACAGTAAGAAACAGACAGAGAGAGAGAGACAGAGTGAAACAGAGAGAGACAGGCAGAGAGAGAAAGAGACGGACAGAGAGAGACAGAACCATAGACATTTACCATGATTTTCTGAACTTGGAAACAAAATGTAAAAAATTATTATATTTTCAATGCAGTTCTGCACGTACATGCTTGACAGAGATCTATTTTAAACAGTGTTGGCACACGGGCTAAATTCTTGATTTTAATCCAATTAGACTATATTTATTTAAAATATGCAAATAATTTGGTTGAGAAGCTAATCAACTAATCAGCACTATGCCACAACGCCACATAACACAAGAAACCATTTAATAACCTAATAATATTACATAACAAATGCAGAATGTCTGTCAAGACTATCATCATTATGTTACAACCATTAAAAAAACAACTGTTATTCTACTTGAAGTAATACATCTTTACCATTAAGATGGGTTTCATGGGTTTCATGTTTTCATGTTTTTCATTGTTATGAAATATTCCAAGAAATGTCACATACATGTTATCCATGTTATAACTTTCCTGCAACTTGTAGTGTTTAGAAAAGGTTTTAAAAAAGCTTCTCCACTTTGACATTCCAGACTGCATTTTCTCTGTACCAACCTTTTACAAAAATGTCCATTCATTATAATAATTCACATTTCCTTTTGCTGCAGGATTATTTTCATGCTGTTGCAAACCAGCTCCAATTAAGTTCCTACATCTGCCCATGAAGATGTACAATTTAACATGTGGCGTTATCTACTAATTTAGTACGTTATGGTGTTATCTACAAATTCAATATGTTTTGGTATATCTACTAATTTAATATATTTTGGTGTTAGCTACTAATTTAACATGTGTTAGCTACTAATTGAACATGTTATTTTTTTATTTTACCTTTATTTTACTAGGCAAGTCAGTTAAGAACAAATTCTTATTTTCAATGACGGCCTAGGAACAGTGAACTGCCTGTTCAGGGGCAGAACGGCAGATTTGTACCTTGTCATCTCAGGGGTTTGAACTTGCAACCTTCCGCTTACTAGTCCAACACTCTAACCACTAGGCTACCCTGCCGCCCTAGTTATGGTGTTATCTACAAATTTAACATTATGGTGTTATCTACTAATTTAACATTATGGTGTTATCTACTAATTTAACATGTATGGTGTTATCTATTAATTTAACATGTTGTGGTGTTATCTACAAATTTAACATGTTGTGGTGTTATCTACTAATTTAACATTATGGTGTTATCTATTAATTTAACATGTTGTGGTGTTATCTACTAATTTAACATGTTGTGGTGTTAGCTACTAATTTAACATGTTGTGGTGTTATCTACAAATTTAACATGTTGTGGTGTTATCTACTAATTTAACATTATGGTGTTATCTATTAATTTAACATGTTGTGGTGTTATCTACTAATTTAACATGTTGTGGTGTTAGCTACTAATTTAACATGTTGTGGTGTTAGCTACTAATTTAACATGTTGTGGTGTTAGCTACTAATTTAACATGTTGTGGTGTTATCTACTAATTTAACATGTTGTGGTGTTAGCTACTAATTTAACATTATGGTGTTATCTATTAATTTAACATGTTGTGGTGTTATCTACTAATTTAACATGTTGTGGTGTTAGCTACTAATTTAACATGTTGTGGTGTTATCTACAAATTTAACATGTTGTGGTGTTATCTACTAATTTAACATTATGGTGTTATCTATTAATTTAACATGTTGTGGTGTTATCTACTAATTTAACATGTTGTGGTGTTAGCTACTAATTTAACATGTTGTGGTGTTAGCTACTAATTTAACATGTTGTGGTGTTAGCTACTAATTTAACATGTTGTGGTGTTATCTACTAATTTAACATGTTGTGGTGTTAGCTACTAATTTAACATGTTGTGGTGTTATCTACAAATTTAACATGTTGTGGTGTTATCTACTAATTTAACATGTTGTGGTGTTAGCTACTAATTTAACATGTTGTGGTGTTAGCTACTAATTTAACATGTTGTGGTGTTAGCTACTAATTTAACATGTTGTGGTGTTAGCTACTAATTTAACATGTTGCGGTGTTAGCTACTAATTTAACATGTTGTGGTGTTAGCTACTAATTTAACATTATGGTGTGTCTACAGCATCTTTCCACATATTATTTTTTTATTTTTTTTATTCTTAATTTGAAATGTTGCAGATGTGAATTAGAGGGGGGAGACAGATCTGGTGAGAGACAGATTGGAAGCTCCCAGTGTGGGTATCAAACCCATGCCCAAAGGGCCAATGTGTGCTGAGGAGTTGGCAGCACTACCACTGGCGCTGACAAACACAGTGTATTCATACACAAGCTATGAATTCTGTATTAGTGATGTTCGGTTGTTGTTGTATTGAAGAGGGATTATCAATTGAAAAATCCTATTGTTTGAGAAATCCTTGATGATCCTCGAACAACACGATCTTTGTCCAGACCAGGAAAAAAATATGAACTTCAGAGACTTCCTAACAATAATAAATAGTGACTTGTAGCTCTTCCTTCTTTTAAAATGTATCGATGCGCGTGTGAAGCATACCACTCAAATGTACTGAATAGTCTGCAGTTCCTTTGTTTCAAAAATGTCCTGTAGTTAAAAGTGTTTGTGCCTTTCAGACAATGTTTTAGTGATTTGCGTGTGAGGGTTTCCTATCCTGTGACTTTCACTCTAGCCGCTGTGTGACCTTTTGAGATGCACGTGTGACGCGGTCTAGTGGAGCAATTTACCCATGATGCCGGTGTGATTACAGCGAAACGCCGCTCAACGAAGCCATCCGTATCCATCCCAACCTGACAAAAAAGACGTGCTCCTATCAAGGTAACTTTCTTGTCAAAAAAGGTTTGTTTAATAACCTTTTCAATACTCCGTTTAGACCACAACACTCAAGGGGAAGAGAATATACAAACTCCCCACAAGCCTGTTTTAGAGGCCTTTGAATGCGCACTCAGTGTATTTTCAGACAAAACATGGCAACGGGATAATGCGGAAGTCAGAAATGGAAGCCTCTTTCAGTGTTTTCACAAAGCATTGGGCCACCGTTAAAAGTCTTGTGAATGCCTGAAGTGAGAAATGATTCCAAAGCCTTCTCGAAGGCCCCCGAAGATTCACTGTGCATTGCCAAATTATGTCGATTCATTTTGCTTTTGTGGATTGTCTGGTTATCTGCTTATCTTATTATCTGGTTATCTGTGTCAAAATATATGAGCATGAAAATAATGTCATCCACTTGTGTGGACACGAGTCGTGGTGATCAATTGCAAAATGCCTTAGTCTGTCTGTTAGGCAAATTGCCATTTCAGTTTCCTCAGCTGCAAATTTGGAGAAAATGGCCAGTCTTGGTGAAGCAGAAACCACGGTTTTCTACAACATAACTATCAACTGCCGCATTTACAGGTAACACATTTGTGGTCGTTATAAAAAAGTGACAGTTGGAAGTCGGAAGTTATTCAGAATAGTACTTACTCGGTGTGTTTTATGTAGAGCAACATTGATATTACAATTGAAGGAGGGAAAACCGGATTACCGATAAGAGTAAATAACCCTGTCACTTTTCGATGGGTATCAGGGCTGCATTTTGCTGTGACTGGCGTTGTAAAAGCTCACTTTAGTGCTGGTGACAAGGTGTTGCTATGGATACCTGTAAGTGAGCAGCCTTTCAGCATATCCATGTACAGTTCACACAAAGACTGAAATATATTCTTTCCCTTTTTCCACAGAATAGTCATAGAGACACGGTTGAGAACAACGTTTTTTATTATTACCTTATCTGCATGATAATACCATACGATTAAAATGACCATAAATGCATGATGTTATCATACCTGCACAATATTGCCATACCATTTTGATATTTCGATACCTCCATGGTGCTACCATTCCTGCACGATACTCCATTGAATGTATCACAGTACTAAATCAACAACTTTCGATGCACATATATCTACCACTATATAAATACAGTTGTTTAATATATCGTACCAGTCCAAAGTTTGGACACACCTACTCATTCAACGGTTTTTCTTTATTTGTACTATTATCTACATTGTAGAATAATAGTGAAGACATCAAAACTATGAAATAACACATATGGAATCATGTAGTAACCAACAAAGTGTCAAACAAATCCAAATATATTTTCTATTTTACATTCTTCAAAGTAGCCACCCTTTTCCTTGATGACAGCTTTGAACACTTTTGACATTCTCTCAACCAGCTTCACCTGGAATGCTTTTCCAACCGTCTTGAAGGAGTTCCCATATATGCTGAGCACTTGTTGGCTGCTTTTCCTTCACAACATTTCCTTGTCCACATCATCCCAAACCATCTCTATTGGGTTGAGGTCGGGTGATTGTGGAGGCCAGGTCATCTGATGCAGCACTCCATCACTCTCCTTCTTGGTCAAATAGCCCTTACAAAGCCTGGAGGTGTTTTGGGTAATTGTCTTGTTGAAAAACAAATGATAGTCCCAATAAGCGCAAACCAGATAGGATGGCGTGTCACTGCAGAATGCTGTGATAGCCATTTGGTTATGTGTGCATTGAATTCTAAATACATCACCAACAGTGTCACCAGCAAAGCACCCCCACACCATCACACCTCCTCCTTGCTTCACGGTGTGTACCACATATGCAGAGATCATCCGTTCACCTACTCTGCGTCTCACAAAGACACGGCGGTTGGAAACAAAAATCTCAAATTTGGACCAGGCCAATGGACCAAAGGACAGATTTCCGCTGGTCTCATGTCCATTGCTTGTGTTTCTTGGCCCAAGCAAGTCTCTTCTTATTGGTGTCCTTTAGTAGTGATTTCTTAGCAGCAATTCAACCATGAATTGTTCCTAGGCCGTCATTGAAAATAAGAATTTGTTCTTAACTGACTTGCCTAGTTAAATAAAGGTAAAATAAATAAAATGAAGGTTTGATTAACGCAGTCTCCTCTGAAAAGTTGATGTTGAGATGTGTCTGTTACTTGAACTCTGTGATGCATTTATTTTGTCTGCAATTTCTGAGGTTGGTAACTCTAATGAAATTATCCTCTGCAGGAGAGGTAAGTCTGGGTCTTTCTTTCCTGTGGCGGTCCTCATGGGAGCCCGTTTCATCATAGCGCTTGATGGTTTTTGCGACTGCACTTGAAGAAACTTAAACGTTTCTGTTCTTGCCATAATATGGACAGTACGGCTCACTTCTGTATACCGCCCATACCTTCTTACAACACAATTGATTGGCTCAAATGCTTTAAGAAGGAAATAAATCCCACAAATTAACTTTTAACAAGGCACACCTGTTAATTGATATGTATTCCAGGTGAATACCTCATGAACATGGTTGAGAGAATACCAAGAGTGTACAAAGCTGTCATCAAGGCAAAAGGTGACTACTTTGAAGAATTTCAATTATAAAATATAAAACACTTTTTTTTGGTTAGTACATTATTCAATATGTGTCATTTCATAGTTTTGATGATCTTAACTATTATTCTACACGTCATGAAAACATTTAGTAAAAACAAAGAAAAACCCTTGAATGAGCAGGTGTGTCCAAACTTTCGACTGCTACTGTACTATATATCGGAAACATGTCACTCGACACCCACGTCATAAAGTGAAAGTTCACTTAAAAATAAAGTTTTGTCAGACATTTGTCAGACTTCACACGTGGTCTAATACGTCACACAGCACTGTATGTAGGTCCACATGTCAAACCCGTTGACCTTGTCTTTGCCCTCTTTGCTTCAATGTAATGAAGTACTTCAAAACAACATCATATTACCTTCACATTGTTCATAATCAGGTCAAATGCAAAGTCACAATAAACTATGTTTATGTTTATCACACACATTCAAATGATTGGCTTTGGCTATTTCACACTTGTTGCTGACAGGTGTGTAATTAAGTGATGATGCTTTAGAAGCCAGAGTTTGGAGGATATATTTGCGGCAAACCGTGCCAATATATCCTCGAAATACCGGCTTCGAGGGCATTATCACTTTTATACAACGGGTTAACGACATATTCAAATAATGATTGACATATTTTCATTAAAAACTTTATCTTGATACATTTATTAATACTATTTCATTCTACCACAAGATATAGTACTGACACAAATCTAGGGTGGCTACCCTTATCCATTGCTCGCTAGCTAGCCAACTACGGCTAACTTACAGTCACGTCAAACAGTGCAGCCAGAATAACAATGAAGTAGCTCCATTTGCATTTGTTTAAGCTGTTTTCTAGTGACATTTATTTGGATACATCCATAACAATGAGCTAATGATGCACGATTTCACCTGGTGTAGAAAAAAAAGGGTCTCTCTTGTCAGGACACTGTTGTTGAAGAGCTAGTCAACAACACAGCTAACACAATCACTTCACACTGAAGCTAGAAAGACCTCAAACTAGCTTCATTTCATTTCACCTGTTTTCTACTGATAGTTCTATTTATATCTCCATAAAAATTTTGTTGATTCATGATGTCGACTGGCTGTGAAAAGCTGCCTGCTTGTCTGTCTCGTTCCGACTCCCGGCATTATCACTATGGGATAGTCGAAACAATGTTGCAAATGTCGGAGAGACAGACAACAAGGTTTATACAAATCACTGCTGTTGAAAACGAAAGGTTCATTCAAAAAGAAATGTGAGATAATGTCTAGATGCTTTTTATAGCGGAGATCAAGTTTATAAATTGCCTGGCTGGGCTGATGAGACAGAATGCGGTTTTAACCAATCAACGTTCAGGATTAGACCCACCTGTTGTATAAAATCGAGCACACAGACATGCAATATCCTTAGACAAACATTGGCAGTAGAATGGCCCATACTAAAGAGCTCAGTGACTTTCAATGTGGCACAATCATAGGATGCCACCTTTCAAACAAGTCAGGTCATCACATTTCTGCCTTGCTAGAGCTGCCCTTGTCAACTGTAAGTGCTGTTATTGTGAAGTGTAAACGTCTAGGAGTAACAACGGCTGAGCCGAGAAGTGGTAGGCCACACAAGCTTACATAAATCGACTGTTCGTTGGTATCTTAATGAAACGGTTTTCCATGGCCGAGAAGCTGCACACAAGCATATGATCACCATGCTCAGTGACAAGCATCGGCTGGAGTGGTGTAAAGCTTACCGCCATTGGACTCTGGAGCAATGGGTGAATCACGCTTCACCATCTGGCAGTCTGACGGACAAATCTGGGTTTGGAGGATTCCAGGAGAACGCTACTTGCCCGAATGCATAGTACCAATTGTAAAGTTTGGTGGAGGAAGGAATAATGGTCTTGGGCTATTTTTCATGGTTCGGGCTAGGTCCCTTAGTTCCAGTGAAGGGAAATATTAACACTACAGCATAAAATGACATTCTAGATGATTCTGTGCTTCCAACTGTGTGGCAACAGTTTGTGGAAGGCCCTTTTCTGTTTCAGTAGACAATGCCCCCGTGCACAGAGCGAGGTCCATACAGAAATGGTTTGTCGAGATCAATGTGGAAGAACTTAACTGGCCTGCACAGAGCCCAGACCGCAACCCCATCGGAACCTTTGGGATGAATTGCAACGCTGACTGCGAGCCAGGCCTAATCTCCCAACATCAGTGGCCGACCTCACTAATGCTCTTGTGGCTGAAGGGAAGCAAGTCCCCGCAGCAATGTTCCTGCATCTAGTGGAAATCCTTCCCAGAAGAGTGGAGGCTGTTATAGCAGCAAAGTTCCAACATCTAGTGGAAAGCCTTCCCAGAAGAGTGGAGGCTGTTATAGCAGCAATGTTCCAACATCTAGTGGAAAGCCTTCCCAGAAGAGTGGAGGCTGTTATAGCAGTAATGTTCCAACATCTAGTGGAAAGCCTTCCCAGAAGAGTGTAGGCTGTTATAGCAGCAATGTTCCAACATCTAGTGGAAAGTCTTCCCAGGAGAGTGGAGGCTGTTATAGCAGCAAAGGGGGGGACCCAACTCCATATTAATGCCCATGATTTTGGAATGAGATGTTACTTAAAAATAAAAACAGAAATACCTTATTTACATAAGTATTCAGACCGTTTGCATCATGTTTCCATTGATCATCCTCTGAGATGTTTCTACAACTTGATTGGAGTCCACCTATGGTAAAGTCAATTGATTGGACATGATTTGGAAAGGCACACACATGTCTGTATAAGGTCCCACAGTTGACAGTGTGTGTCAGAGCAAAAACCAAGCCATGAAGTCAAAGGAACTGTCCGTAGAACTCCGAGACAGGATTGTGTCTGGGGAAGGGTACCAAAACATGTCTGCAGCATTGAAGGCCCCATGAACACATTGGCTTCCATCATTCTCAAACGGAAGAAGTTTGGAACCTCCAAGACTCTTCCTAGAGCTGGCCGCCCCTCCAAACTGAGCAATCAGGTGAGAAGTGCCTTGGTCAGGGAGGTGACCAAGAACCAGATGGCCACTCTGACAGAGCTCCAGAGATCCTCTGTGGAGATGGGAGAATATTCCAGAAAGACAACCATCTCTGCAGCACTCCACCAATCAGGCCTTTATGGTAGAGTGGCCCGACCGAAGCCACTCCTCAGTAAAAGGCACATGACAGCCCGGCTTGGATTTTGCCAAAAGGCACCTAAAGGACTTAGACTATGAGAAACAAGATTCTCTGATCTGATAAAACCAAGATTGAACTATTTGGCCTGAATGCCAAGCATAGTGGTGGCAGCATCATGCTGTGGGGATGTTTTTCAGCAGCAGGGACTGGGAGACTAGTCAGGATCGAGGGAAAGATGAACGGAGCAAAGTACAGAGAGATCCTTGATGAAAACCTGCTCCAGAGCGCTCAGGTCTTCAGACTGGGGTGAAGATGCACCTTCCAACATGACAACAACCCTAAGCACACAGGCAAGACAACGCAAAAGTGACTTCAGGACAAGTTCTCTGAATGTCCTTGAATGGCCTAGCCAGAGCTCGGACTTGAATCCAATTGAACATCTATGGAGAGACCTGAAAATAGCTGTGTAGCGACGCTCCCCATCCAACCTGACAGAGTTTGAAAGGATCTGCAGAGAAGAATGGTAGAAACTCCCCAAATACAGGTGTGTCAAGCTTGTATCGTCATACCCAAAAACACTTGAGGCTGTAATCGCTGCCAAAAGTGCTTCAACAAAGTACTGAGTAAAGGGTCTGAATGCTTATGTAAATGTGATATTTCAGTATTCTTTTTTTTGTAACTATTTTTGCTCTGTCATTATGGGGTTATTGTGATGTCATTATGGGGTTATTGTGATGTCATTATGGGGTATTGTGATGTCATTATGGGGTTATTGTGATGTCATTATGGGGTATTGTGATGTCATTATGGGGTATTGTGATGTCATTATGGGGTATTGTGATGTCATTATGGGGTATTGTGATGTCATTATGGGGTATTGTGATGTCATTATGGGGTATTGTGATGTCATTATGGGGTATTGTGATGTCATTATGGGGTATCGTGATGTCATTATGGGGTATCGTATGCAGATGGATATGGTGAAAAAAAAACAATTTAATCAATTTTAGAATAAGGCTGTAACGTAACAAAATTAGGAAAAAGTCAAGGGGTCTGAATACTTTCCGAATGTACTGTATGTCCTTGGTCCCCCATGTTACCTGTTTACCCTGTCTTTCAGAACAAAATAGTTTTTAAACAATCATTACTCTCTCTGCTCTGAGCGGTCGAATGTGAGTGGCAGTCTAATTGAATTTCAAATCTGTATTTCATGGGAAAGTGTCCCTGAATCTTATTTCTTAAGTTTTTTTCCTGAGTCCACCCCTATGCGTTAACCCCAGAGAAAGAAGGACGGCACTGTATGTGACACATATATCAAATCCCCTCGGGAGACGAGATGGGGCACTTTACTTTGGAGCTCCAGTTTTCAATGCCATAACCTGCTTTAGGTTTTCCAGAAGCAAACCAAGTGATTACACGGCACGGTGTAACATTCATGTACACAGAAACTCCTCCAAAGAATTACTCGTGATAACTTATAGAGGTTTACCAAAAGAACAAGGATGTTTGGAATACTGTTCAGCATTATCTCCATTTTCTGATCTGACCACGTAATAAACCTGGAAATGGCATAATCCTATAAACTAAATTAAATAAACGAACTCAACTAAATATGCAAATCAGCTTTATTATTATGCGTTGCTGAAGTTCGGACGACTAGATGGAGCTTGGATTTTGTAACATACGTCAATATGGTCATTCTGGGTTCTGTACTTTCTCTGTTTCCAAGTTATAGAAGAACTGCTGAGACGCGCGCACACACACACACGCACACGCACGCACGCACGCACACACACACACACACGAACACACACACAAACACACACGCACACACGCACACACGCACGCACACATGCACACACACACACACACACACACACACACACACACACACGCAAACACGCGAGCGCACACACACGCAAGCACACACCACGAACACACACACACGCGCACACACACACACACACGCGCGCGAGCGCGCACACACATGCAAGCACACACACACACACACACACACACACACACACACACACACACACACACACACACACACACACACACATTTTGTTCTAAGTCTCACCTCTTTATTTTGACATTAACATTCAGAAATATGAATTAGCAAATTACCTCTGCCAAGATGTTTCACTTAATGAGCTTGCTGCTCTGTTCTCTTTAGACAATCCCGAATGCTTTGTGTCACATTGTGCCACAGCATGGAAATACCAGTGAAGCCTGTGGAATAATCAAGTCATTAAAAAAAACTGAAATGCCAAGCTCACTTACGTGTCCCTAACATCTTTCTTAATGGTATCGTCACACAGAATGAATTTGGTAGATTAGGTATAAACCTTATCAAAGGCAAGCAGAGGGTATTATAAATGTTTATTTTGCTCTGATCGCACACAGAGGTTGATTGTGACAGTGAGTGATATTTCCGCACATTTGCCTGGCCTAATTTTAATTACATTTGAGATGAATAGTGACACACCTGATACACAGCAGTTTAACTTATAAATGGGTGACACTTCAAATGAAATGGATCCACCCAATCAGATTCTCAATGGCAAAGGGACATTTATATATTTCGTACACCTCATAATCAAGGGCATATATTCATTGGATGATACAAAATGTGTTGGCATCATGCGACCAATGATATAAAAATAATGTTCAACTGTAAAAAAAACACAAAAAAAACACAAAAAACGAATCCTTTCACAAATTATTTTTTGTTTTTATAATGTAGAGTTGCTGCACACACTTTTCTTCCCGTCCAGCACTAACATATCTGTGTCAGATAATCAACTTAACGTGGTCTTTAATCTGGACCGTGATAAACTGAGTTTGAACAAAATAAACCCACACAGCTCTCCAGGAGTTGTAAAACCCTGACCTTTGCTATGCTTATGATTAATTATAGAGGATTGACTTTTTATAAACAGTTCTGTTCATTGTCTCATTCCACCTGTGCTTGACAGGTGTATATATATATATATATATATATATATATTAAAAAAGACCTTTCTAACATCAAGTTTACCATCTCTCTAAAACGCTGATGGTTTGTTTCACTCCAGAGAGAGAGAACAAACCCCTGGAACAAACCAGGAACACAATGACAACACAGTCGGTGCAAGACTGTGTGCTGCTTGAAGAGCATACGCGGCTATACGTTTCCACTCCCTCTTAAGTCAAACTAAAAATAAACTGAAATCTCGTCCAGCGAAGGTCAGAATGGATTAGAGAGTGGTGCAGTCCCCTGAGGAAACAAGTTGTTTGTTCCACCCAATGATAGATATAGAATCAGGAGGAAAAGTGCTTCCCTCAGCAGACTGAGGCTCCCATCAATGATAATCCAATGGAAGGCCTGATGCGTGGCAGTCCGGACATGGGCAATGTAGAGAAGATTGGAATAGGGTGCACAGTGTACACGGTTTAGAACTGTGTACAGACCGATTATGTTTGTTGTAAAAAAATCAGTATTGCTTAAGTTAAGAGGTCTTAAAGTATACAGGGCCTGGTGACACTGGTTTGACATTAACACGAACACAGAGAAGTTTTCCACCCGATACAATCCATTTAGTAATTTCAGATAGAAAACGCTGCTTGCTTGATTTCAGTCAATATATATTTCAATTCCACAAGGATGAAAGGTGAATGGAAGTATTGTTCCCTTTTAAATGGAATGACCATGATGCAGCTTTAAACCAGAAATCACTGTTCCCTGTGTAGTGCTGGACTGAGATCGCTGTCTGGTGCAGAAAATGAATTGATGTTCCCTGTGTGGTGCTGGAACTGAGATCGTTAGCTGGTGCTGAAAATTAATTGGCTGAATGGGAGATCTGCACTGAATGGATGATTGGCTGAGTGGGTGAATGGCTGAGTGGGTGAATGGATGAATGGATGAATGGATGAATGGCTGAGTGGGTGAATGGCTGAGTGGGTGAATGGCTGAATGGGAGAATGGCTGAGTGGGTGAATGGATGAATGGATGAATGGGTGAATGGATGAATGGGTGAGTGGCTGAGTGGGTAAATGGATGAATGGAAGAATGGGTGAAAGGGTGAATTGATGAATGGGTGAGTGGGTGAATGGATGAATGGGTGAATGGATGAATGGGTGAATGGACGAATGGGTGAATGGGTGAATGAGTGAATGGATTAATGGATTAATGGGTGAATAGGTGAATGGATTAATGGATTAAGGGGTGAATGGGTGAATGGGTGAATGGATGAATGGACGAATGGGTGAATGGATGAATGGGTGAATGGATGAATGGACGAATGGGTGAATGGATGAATGGGTGAATGGACGAATGGGTACAAGCAAAGCCAGATCCAAACCTGACAATTCCAAATTCACTTACATGAAACAAGAACATTTTGATCAGTTCAATGCCTCTATTCACAAATGTATTTTTCCCTCTGCGTGACTATCTCCATGTGTTGTGCATTCCACATGATACCGTGACTATCTCCATGTGTTGTACATTCCACATGATACCGTGACTATCTCCATGTGTTGTGCATTCCACATGATACCGTGACTATCTCCATGTGTTGTACATTCCACATGATACCGTGACTATCTCCATGTGTTGTGCATTCCACATGATACCGTGACTATCTCCATGTGTTGTACATTCCACATGATACCGTGACTATCTCCATGTGTTGTACATTCCACATGATACCGTGACTATCTCCATGTGTTGTACATTCCACATGATACCGTGACTATCTCCATGTGTTGTACATTCCACATGATACCGTGACTATCTCCATGTGTTGTACATTCCACATGATACCGTGACTATCTCCATGTGTTGTACATTCCACATGATACCGTGACTATCTCCATGTGTTGTACATTCCACATGATACCGTGACTATCTCCATGTGTTGTGCATTCCACATGATACCGTGACTATCTCCATGTGTTGTACATTCCACATGATACCGTGACTATCTCCATGTGTTGTACATTCCACATGATACCGTGACTATCTCCATGTGTTGTACATTCCACATGATACCGTGACTATCTCCATGTGTTGTACATTCCACATGATACCGTGACTATCTCCATGTGTTGTACATTCCACATGATACCGTGACTATCTCCATGTGTTGTACATTCCACATGATACCGTGACTATCTCCATGTGTTGTGCATTCCACATGATACCGTGACTATCTCCATGTGTTGTACATTCCACATGATACCGTGACTATCTCCATGTGTTGTACATTCCACATGATACCGTGACTATCTCCATGTGTTGTGCATTCCACATGATACCGTGACTATCTCCATGTGTTGTACATTCCACATGATACCGTGACTATCTCCATGTGTTGTGCATTCCACATGATACCGTGACTATCTCCATGTGTTGCGCATTCCACATGATACCGTGACTATCTCCATGTGTTGTGCATTCCACATGATACCGTGACTATCTCCATGTGTTGTACATTCCACATGATACCGTGACTATCTCCATGTGTTGTGCATTCCACATGATACCGTGACTATCTCCATGTGTTGTGCATTCCACATGATACCGTGACTATCTCCATGTGTTGTGCATTCCACATGATACCGTGACTATCTCCATGTGTTGTACATTCCACATGATACCGTGACTATCTCCATGTGTTGTACATTCCACATGATACCGTGACTATCTCCATGTGTTGTGCATTCCACATGATACCGTGACTATCTCCATGTGTTGTGCATTCCACATGATACCGTGACTATCTCCATGTGTTGTACATTCCACATGATACCGTGACTATCTCCATGTGTTGTACATTCCACATGATACCGTGACTATCTCCATGTGTTGTACATTCCACATGATACCGTGACTATCTCCATGTGTTGTACATTCCACATGATACCGTGACTATCTCCATGTGTTGTACATTCCACATGATACCGTGACTATCTCCATGTGTTGTACATTCCACATGATACCGTGACTATCTCCATGTGTTGTACATTCCACATGATACCGTGACTATCTCCATGTGTTGTACATTCCACATGATACCGTGACTATCTCCATGTGTTGTGCATTCCACATGATACCGTGACTATCTCCATGTGTTGTGCATTCCACATGATACCGTGACTATCTCCATGTGTTGTACATTCCACATGATACCGTGACTATCTCCATGTGTTGTGCATTCCACATGATACCGTGACTATCTCCATGTGTTGTACATTCCACATGATACCGTGACTATCTCCATGTGTTGTGCATTCCACATGATACCGTGACTATCTCCATGTGTTGTGCATTCCACATGATACCGGACTATCTCCATGTGTTGTGCATTCCACATGATACCGTGACTATCTCCATGTGTTGTACATTCCACATGATACCGTGACTATCTCCATGTGTTGTACATTCCACATGATACCGTGACTATCTCCATGTGTTGTACATTCCACATGATACCGTGACTATCTCCATGTGTTGTGCATTCCACATGATACCGTGACTATCTCCATGTGTTGTACATTCCACATGATACCGTGACTATCTCCATGTGTTGTGCATTCCACATGATACCGTGACTATCTCCATGTGTTGTACATTCCACATGATACCGTGACTATCTCCATGTGTTGTACATTCCACATGATACCGTGACTATCTCCATGTGTTGTGCATTCCACATGATACCGTGACTATCTCCATGTGTTGTGCATTCCACATGATACCGTGACTATCTCCATGTGTTGTGCATTCCACATGATACCGTGACTATCTCCATGTGTTGTACATTCCACATGATACCGTGACTATCTCCATGTGTTGCGCATTCCACATGATACCGTGACTATCTCCATGTGTTGTGCATTCCACATGATACCGTGACTATCTCCATGTGTTGTACATTCCACATGATACCGTGACTATCTCCATGTGTTGTACATTCCACATGATACCGTGACTATCTCCATGTGTTGTACATTCCACATGATACCGTGACTATCTCCATGTGTTGTGCATTCCACATGATACCGTGACTATCTCCATGTGTTGTACATTCCACATGATACCGTGACTATCTCCATGTGTTGTACATTCCACATGATACCGTGACTATCTCCATGTGTTGTGCATTCCACATGATACCGTGACTATCTCCATGTGTTGTACATTCCACATGATACCGTGACTATCTCCATGTGTTGTACATTCCACATGATACCGTGACTATCTCCATGTGTTGTACATTCCACATGATACCGTGACTATCTCCATGTGTTGCGCATTCCACATGATACCGTGACTATCTCCATGTGTTGTGCATTCCACATAATACCGTGACTATCTCCATGTGTTGTACATTCCACATGATACCGTGACTATCTCCATGTGTTGTACATTCCACATGATACCGTGACTATCTCCATGTGTTGTACATTCCACATGATACCGTGACTATCTCCATGTGTTGTGCATTCCACATGATACCGTGACTATCTCCATGTGTTGTGCATTCCACATGATACCGTGACTATCTCCATGTGTTGCGCATTCCACATGATACCGTGACTATCTCCATGTGTTGTGCATTCCACATGATACCGTGACTATCTCCGTGTGTTGTACATTCCACGTGATGACAGTCGAAGCATCCTATTTAGCCATTTAGCAGCTGAGACATTTTCTTTGTCTGAGGAATGCTAATGTTTAATTGATTTATGTGCTCGGTGAAAATCGTGAGGGTGTCCTGAATCAAAACACTCCTGCATAATTTATTGTCGTTATATTCCTGATTACTTACTGGCTGTTATATGGTTGCTTCTGTAAGCCTGGTTGTACTGGACGATCAAATCTGAAATGAACATGGATGCCCCAATGGATTTGCATGAGCATTTTAGTAATTTAGCAAATACTCGTATTCCCAGCCAATCACTGCTATCAGAGACGACAACAATAAGAAGCACAGACCAACTTAAAAAAAAACAGCAGCTCAAGCCTTTAGCTCAGTGTCGGACGTTGCCTGTAATCCATGGCTTCTGGTTGGGGTATGTACGTGCGGTCACTGTGGGGATGACATCATCGATGCACTTATTGATGAAGCCAATGACTGATGTGGAGTACTCCTCAATGCCATCGGAGGAATCCCAGAACATATTCCAGTCTGTGATAGCAAAACAGTCCTGTAGCTTAGCATCTGCTTCATCTGACCACTTTTTTTATTGATCTAGTCACTGATGCTTCCTGCTTTAATTGTTGCTTGTAAGCGGGAATCAGGAGGATGTGTGTTAGCTATTGATTTGGTTGAAGCGAGTGCTACTGGTCGACTTGCCTTTGCTGGTATGGAAATAGCCACTGAATTCCTTTTAGAGCAGCTACTGTAAATCAGATCTTTTGTCATGATTAACCATAACAATGTCAAGAGTTCAGTGACTCAGTCAAGCAGGAAAAGGCCTCATTATAGATAAAGAATCATATAGCCAAGTATGCAGATATTTCTGGCATAAAATTGCATAATTTCTGGTCGTGAGTAGCTTTTTCAGCATAACTAATTACAGTGAAAGGGCATGCTACAGAAACCATAGAGTGCTGTATTTGTCATCAAATGATCATGTTGCGGTGTTATACTTTGTTCACATAGTATGTATGATTTATGACCCACTTTTGGTTTATGTTACTAGTGCAAGTCTCCATCTGAACTGTAGTCTTGTGCACAGTCCCAAAACACTTGTGCACAGTCCCAAAACACTTGTGCACAGTCCCAAAACACTTGTGCAGATCTGAAAGGTGTAAGCAATCTGGCAAACATTCCACCTAGCCAATCAGAGGGAAAGGTGGAGCTACTATCCAGTCCTTTCAGATCCATTTTTATTTAACTAGGCAAGCCAGTTAAGAACAAATTCTTATTTAGAATGACTGCTTAGGAGAGCAGTGGGTTAAACGGCCTTGTACAGGGGTAGAATGACAGAGTTCTACCTTGTCAGCTCAGGGATTCGATCTAGCAACCTTTCAGTTATTGTCCCAACGCTCTAACCACTAGGCTACCTGCCACCCCTCTACACAAGTGCGTTAGGATAGGGTGTTGGGGTCTTTCGTGTTGATTTGAAATCAGGCACAGGAAATGAAGGCTTCCAGGAGCACTTGTTTAGATCTAATAGCTCCATCTTTAAATACATAACAAATGTGTTTCAGGAAGGTAATGTTTCGACTCCCTTGGTTAGTGAAACATTTAGAACGGACAGTTTGGATGTATCTGTCTCTACTGGTTGAACAAAGCAGAGTCTGTTAAACAGCATTAGTGAGCTGGCAAATCTGGAGAAAAGCACCACAAATGGAGGAACGTTCAATGTTTTTACGCTGTTTAGGCAACAAGTGATAAACATAACTGTTAAGGTTTTCTTCCGTCGAAAGAGAGGAGGACCAAAATGCAGCGTGGTCATCTTGATACATCTTTAATAAAGATAATACCGAACAATTACAAAAACGTAACGTGAAAAAACGAAACAGCCCTATCTGGTGCAAACAAACACAGAGACAGGAACAATCACCCACGAAACACTCAAAGAATATGGCTGCCTAAATATGGTTCCCAATCAGAGACAACGATAAACACCTGCCTCTGATTGAGAACCACTCTAGGCAACCATAGACAACTCTACTATGCCACAATCCCATAACCTAAGAAACCCCAAGACAAAACACACCACATAAATAACCCATGTCACACCCTGGCCTGACCAAAATAATAAAGAAAAACACAAAATACTAAGACCAGGGCGTGACAATAACCTTGTTTCTTCCACACAGGCTTGTTCTAATAATACAAATATGCCATTTAGCAGACACTTCTATCCAAACCGACCTAAAGTCATGCATACATTCTCATTTGTGTGGCCCAAGCAGGAATTAAACCAATGACCCTTGGCATTGCAAGAGCCATACTTTACCAACTGAGCCACACAGGACAACAACAACGTGATAAAAACCTGTCAACCACCTGTGTGTAATCTGTCGTGAATGGCTATACAGATTATATGCATTTGTAAACACAGTTGTAAGACTTGCTATAAACATTCATAACAACATTATACATTTATAATCAGACTATAGGTATCACATTTGGCTGGCAGAGCAGATGCATTATACACAGGAAGTTCATGACTACATTTAATTTGCATATCAACATGGATTTGCATATCAACATGGATTTGCATATCAACATGGATTAATAAACCTTAGCAAAACTAACTGCAATCCCCTTCTATCATTAAATGCTCAGACTTTGCAAAAAAAAAAAAAATCCTCAAACTGTCAATCAGTCTACACTATCGAGTAAGAAAGAATTTCACTAGCTCAGGACTGTCATACACAATGACAGCAATGTTTGTGCATTGTGTTTGACAGTCCCTGACTTTTAGTTGTACCTTTATCCAACAAGTGAAGACTTGAAGATTTGTCTGAAAACTCCTCCAGCTAAGAGAAAACACTCTAGCTAAGCAAAAACTCTCTAGCTAAGCTAAAACTCCCTCTAGCTAAGCTAAAACACTAAAACACTCTCTAGCTAAGCTAAAACTCCCTCTTGCTATGCTAAAACTCCCTCGGGCTAATCTAAAACTCCCTCTAGCTAAGCTAAAACTCCCTCGAGCTAGGCGAAAACTCTCTCTAGCTAAGCTAAAACTCCCTCGAGCTAAGCTAAAACTCCCTCTAGCTAAGCTAATACTCTCTCTAGCTTTGATAAAACTCCCTCTAGCTAAGCTAAAAAAAAACTCTCTGTATCTAAGCTAAAACTCCCTCAAGCTAAGCTAAAACTCTCTCTAGCTAAGCTAAAACTTAAGCATTTGAATTATTCTACATGTCTCCCGTCTGTTTTCATTTAGCTATGCATAAGCCCTTTGGTCCTCTTGTGACCTGACTCCGGCCCTGCTTACCCCATCCATAATAGAAATCAATGCTTCTGAGTCACTAAACAATTACTGCCAGCTCTTTAAAAATGCAAGTCTTAAAAAAAGATGGCTGCCTTAGATGGCTGATTAAGTTGCAATTTGTCTTGAACATCCTATCGATTGCATTACTTAATGTGCACAGATCCCTTTTGTGGTCCCCACCGTGCCCAATCAAAGGCTCTGATTGCTCCTCATGTCCAATCCGATCCCACTGGGGCACACGTGGTGACAATCTGATGAGCGGGAGGGATGACTGCCCTTTATTCCACTTCTTGGTGACCTTTTAAAAAAAGTTTTGCAACATTGGTGTGAGTGCTCTTAGTAATGGAGAGAGAGACAAGGCTGTTGCTAAGGTTTTCAGCTCCGTTGTTGAAGATGCACGTATTGAATTGAACGATTGTGAGGGGGTGGATTTTAAGAACCACAACATTCATCTACAAGACTATTAAAGTACATAATGAAGGACATTTTCTGAACTGTTTATGTAAAAAAAAAAATACTCCTGTAATAAGAGTGGCTTGAATACAAGTTCATAGCAAGTTCCTTTAATTGTAGGCACATACATGATTTGATCGCATTCATGGCCTCTCCACTTCAAAACAACTGACCCAGGCTTCTTTAGATGATAATTTGTACTCCTGTTTCTACGGACAATGGAGACTCTCGTAACTCACTTAAATACACTTCCTCTTTCAGCCCCCACTTACCGTAATGGCTGACGAGGCATTGATCGTGGCCTTGCTGTCTGTCATCCACTGTGGGTCCCAAGTACTGATGAGGCCGGACGGATAGGGACCATATGCGTGATGAGCCGGACCAATGGGGGCCTCTCATGTGATGAGCCGGACCGAAGGGGGCCTCTCGTGTGATGAGCCGGACCGATGGGGGGCCTCTTGCGTGTCATGAAGTGACAGCAGCACATGACCTTTACGAGGTTTGGGCCACAATTTGCGGAAGATTAGTCGACCCGAAAAATGTAAATGAAGCGCAGAAAGGGCAAGCGAATCAATTTCTCTTTAGATATTAATAGTCTGAGGGAAAGTACTGGAATGGAAAATATAACAGTTACATTTACACGGATTAAGTTTAAAAAAAATAGAAAAATAATAGACTGGACTGAAAGACAGTGAGTTGTGACCTTCTTAGGTTGATTGATGGTATAGAGTATCAAATCAAATCAAATGTATTTATATAGCCCTTCGTACATCAGCTGATATCTCAAAGTGCTGTACAGAAACCCAGCCTAAAACCCCAAACAGCAAGCAATGCAGGTGTAGAAGCACGGTGGCTAGGAAAAACTCCCTAGAAAGGCCAAAACCTAGGAAGAAACCTAGAGAGGAACCAGGCTATGTGGGGTGGCCAGTCCTCTTCTGGCTGTGCCGGGTGGAGATTATAACAGAACATGGCCAAGATGTTCAAATGTTCATAAATGACCAGCATGGTCGAATAATAATAAGGCAGAACAGTTGAAACTGGAGCAGCAGCACGGCCAGGTGGACTGGGGACAGCAAGGAGTATTGTTTTAAAGGTATTCTTACCTGTGATTCTAGGTCACATTTGCTGCGCACTTCACAGCAGGTAGACTCAATTATTGTAGCTTGATATTGTTGCAAGATGGCGCTGACAGAAATAGTCACCTCGCTTTGGGTCCTTAGGAAACTTTGCATTATTTTGTTTTATTTCTGTATTATTTATTACATTGTTAGCAGAAAATCTTAAGCCTCATCCATATATCTATGTACATATTCTTATTCCATCCCTTTAGATTTGTGTGTTTTAGGTAGTTGTTGGGGAATTCCTCCACTTTTCAACCTAATTTTCAGCACAATACCAGTGTCAACATAATGTGAAAACGGAGCATTTCTGCTTTTTAGTTAAAAAAAATATATATATCTAAAAAAGTTCTAACCAATGACATCATCAAAAGTTCAAATATTTTAAAAACTGTGATTTTCAAACACTCTGAGATTTGCGGTGGTGTGTGGAGCACGAGAAATCCCTTTCCCTCTGGTTAGAAACTCATAGCAGGTTTTCGAAAATCACAGTTTTTCTTACTTTTAATCCCTGTCATGTCACAGAGAAGTATATTTTCTTCTTAACGTTTTAAACACAGATCATTAAAAAAAAAAACACGCCGTTTTTCTTGAATTTGAAAATTGACGGAATTGCCCTTTAAGAACGTGATCCATCTTTTTTTATTGACACTTAAAGATGTTAAATAATCTTGTGTATTGAGCATCGATCCAGAAATCTCTAATTATTGTGATGCTGTCTTGATTTTAACACCAAGATTCACTACTTTATCTGCTCTCATGCTATTTATTAAGGTCAACCAAAAGTGTTTTCTTCCCAAAAAACTTAAACGGGTCAGAGGGATCAGTTTAGTGTGAGATGAGTTCCCACGATGGGATTTCCCTTCTGAAGGGGGTCAAGGTTGGATGGTAATCCAATCAAGCCTATTCACTGTGCAGTCGCTGTCATATGAGGTCACAGTGCTCTTGGATGCTACGAGGGTAAACACCTAGAAATTGTCCTTGAAAAGCCTCCTTTGCTGACGAGACAGGAAAAGAAAGTAAATGAGTTATATAAAAAAAATGTCCTATGTGGATACGCCTCAAATTTACTTTAAATTCATTTGGACTTTGAGCTGACATTTATAGGTTCAACGTTTCGCATAAACAACATGACCAAAACAAATCTTTCTCAAACACGACTGAACTAAATGACTAGCGCCCTGTAGCACTCACTTCTGTCATCATGAAGTGCTTTGAGAGGATCATATCACCTCCACCTTACCTGTCACTCTAGACCCACTTCAATTTGCTAACCTCCCCAATAAATCCACAAAAGATGCAATCTCCATCACTCTGCATACTGCCTTATCCCATCTGGACAAGAGGATTAACCGATGTAAGAATGCTGTTCTTTGACTATAGCTTTGCGTTCAACACCATAGTACCCTCCAAGCTCATCATCAAGCTTGAGACCCTGGGTCTGAACCCCGCCCTGTGCAACTGGGTCCTGTACTTCCTGACGGGCTGCCCCCAGGTGGTGAAAGTAGGAAACAACATCTCCACTTCGCTGATCCTCAACACTGGAGCCCCCAAGAGTGCAGCCCCCTCCTGTACTCTCTGTTCACCCATGACTGTGTGGCCAAGCACGCCTCCAAGTCAATCATCAAGTTTGCAGACGACACAACAGTAGTAGAGCATCCTGTCAGGCTGTATTACCGCCTGGTATGGCAACTACACCGCCCGTAACTGCAGGGCTCTCCAGAGTGTGGTGCAGTCTGCCTAACGAATGCACCGGGGCTTACTATCTGCCTTCTAGAACACCTACAGCACCCGATGTCACAGGAAAGCCAAAAAGATAATCAAGGACAACCACCACCCGAGCCACTGTCTGTTCACCACACTATCATCCAGAAGGCGAGGTCAGTACAGGTGCATCAAAGCTGGGACCTAGAGACTGAAAAACAGCTTCTATCTCAAGACCATCAGACTGTTAAATAGCCATCACTAGCACATTAGATGCTGCTGCCTATATACATAGACTGGAAATCACTGCCCACTATAATAAATGGAACACTAGTCACTTGAATAATGTTTACACATCTTGCATTACTCATGTATACTGTATACTGAATTCTATACTATTCTACTGTATTGAATCCCAATCTTTCTCAAACACATGACCAAAACCAATCTTTCTCAAACATATGACCGAAGCCAGTCTTTCTTAATGTATTATAGTCTCAGCAAAGAGCCTCCCAATGCACAGTAAGAATTGGCCTTGTGGTGTCAATGCTGTGATATGTAAATTGCATTGGCTACTTGTCAGTGAAAAAGTATTGGGTGGCAGGGTCACCTAATTGGTTTCAAAATAAATGTGGCGAGAGAAGGAGGAGCATGTCAATACATGATGTCCAGACTCCACCTACTACGGATCATAGGATCAGGGTCCACTGTGACTAAGCCATTTACTGGGAACATCAGGGTCCACTGTGACTAAGACATTTACTGGGAACATCATGGTCCACTGTGACTAAGACATTTACTGGGAACATCATGGTCCACTGTGACTAAGACATTTACTGGGAACATTAGGGTCCACTGTGACTAAGACATTTACTGGGAACATCATGGTCCACTGTGACTAAGACATTTACTGGGAACATCAGGGTCCACTGTGACTAAGACATTTACTGGGAACATCAGGGTCCACTGTGACTAAGACATTTACTGGGAACATCATGGTCCACTGTGACTAAGACATTTACTGGGAACATCATGGTCCACTGTGACTAAGACATTTACTGGGAACATCAGGGTCCACTGTGACTAAGACATTTACTGGGAACATCAGCGTCCACTGCGACTAAGACATTTACTGGGAACATCATGGTCCACTGTGAATAAGACATTTACTGGGAACATCATGGTCCACTGTGACTAAAGCATTTACTGGGAACATCAGGGTCCACTGTGACCAAGACATTTACTGGGAACATCATGGTCCACTGTGACTAAGACATTTACTGGGAACATCATGGTCCACTCTGACTAAGACATTTACTGGGAACATCATGGTCCACTGTGACTAAGACATTTACTGGGAACATCAAGGTCCACTGTGACTAAGACATTTACTGGGAACATCATGGTCCACTGTGACTAAGACATTTACTGGGAACATCATGGTCCACTGTGACTAAGACATTTACTGGGAACATCATGGTCCACTGTGACTAAGACATTTACTGGGAACATCATGGTCCACTGTGACTAAGACATTTACTGGGAACATCATGGTCCACTGTGACTAAGACATTTACTGGGAACATCATGGTCCACTGTGACTAAGACATTTACTGGGAACATCATGGTCCACTGTGACTAAGACATTTACTGGGAACATCATGGTCCACTGTGACTAAGACATTTACTGGGAACATCATGGTCCACTGTGACCAAGACATTTACTGGGAACATTTATTTTTTATTTTACCTTTATTTATACAGGTTATTTCTCATTGAGATAACATCTCTTTTCCACGAGAGACCTGGTCTAATAGTAGCAGGGGGAACAATGTTTCAGACAAAACAACTTACATACACTAACACAACATTAAACAAAACTATAAAGACGCATACAGTACAACCAAAACATTTTACGATAAAAACACAAAACTCTTGACCAAAAACAGCTGTCCTAAAGACAATTACACTCTTCTATGATATATACATCGATCAAGTGTTTAAACCCCACCAACAAAACTAGATCATCAAATTTTAAAATGTTCAGGAGAGAATTCCAGGACCACGGAGCTAAGTAACTATAACTATTTCTACCATGACCTGTTCTAATTTTTGCTACTGTTAGAAGCAAATGAGAATGGGACCCTAATTTATATTTATTTACCGACCTGACTGAAAAAGAACAGAGATAAATTGGCATTTTACCCAATATGGCCTTATAAATCAGTGTATACCAGTGTTTAAGCCTACAATATGGCCTTATAAATCAGTGTATACCAGTGTTTAAACCTACAATATGGCCTTATAAATCAGTGTATACCAGTGTTTAAACCTACAATATGGCCTTATAAATCAGTGTATACCAGTGTTTAAACCTACAATATGGCCTGATAAATCAGTGTATACCAGTGTTTAAGCCTACAATATGGCCTTATAAATCAGTGTATACCAGTGTTTAAACCTACAATATGGCCTGATAAATCAGTGTATACCAGTGTTTAAGCCTACGCAAGGTCAATGACGACCAGCCAACAGCGCTGTAGAGATCACAGTGATGTGTTAGACGTTTTTGATTTGTAATGAACCTGAGAGCTGCATGATACACTGAATCAAGTGCTCTCAGGGTAGTGGCTGAAGCCTGCATATATATAACATCACTAAAATCTAAAACCGACAGTAATGTACATCGTACCAGCTCCTTCCTGGCATCAAAAGAAAAACAAGCCTTATGCCGGTAATAAAAACCTATTCTCAGCTTGAGCTTCCTTATCAAGTTCTCTACATGCACAGTGAAGCTCAGCTCATCATCCACCCACACACCCAAATATGTGTACACTTTAACTTGCTCTATAGTATGTCCAGCCAATGCAGCAATGACATGATTAGTAACATACCTGGCACTTGAAAAATACCATGCATTTTGTTTTACCATGCATTTTACAGACAGATCACATATTAATGTATTGATATTATATTGGGGTTCAAAAACAATTAGATATTGATGTCATAAAGTATTATTGTGCATCATTCTTGGGGGTGACAGGGTAGCCTAGTGGTTAGAGCATTGGACTAGTAACCGGAAGGTTGCAAGTTCAAACCCCCAGCTGACAAACTACAAATCTGTCATTCTGCCCCTGAACAGGCAGTTAACCCGCTATTCCTAGGCCCTCATTGAAAATAAGAATTTGTTCTTAACGGACTTGGCTGGTTAAATAAATAAAATTCAAAATGTCACATTAGATTGTGTAAAACCTTTGCCACTTTGTCCATTTCTTTTAAACACGTTTCCTATTTCTGTGGTCAACCGTGCCCTTTCCCGTTGCTTGTAGCACAATGTGTTGAAGAGATAAAGACGTGCAGATAGAGATGGGCACATGAATAGAAAATGGCGAGTTTGTCATCGGGAGACATTTCAACCTTTTTGAAGTATTAAAAGACAGCCGCAACATGTTTGAACGTGCTGCTGAATTACTTTTGCCTGCTGGATGTCCTTGACGGGATGCCGTGGCCGTGTAATCGGTCGCCGACAGGATGGCTCCCCGGTTACTACGCTTTCCGCATCATAAATCCCTATAGATATATCATCTTGATGATAGAGATAGGGACAAGACAGCGGCGTAGGAAATCATATGAGCAGCACCGTCCTGTCAGACCCGCCACGTATTCTGAAGGGGTTCAACCCGATTTTATACAGGTGATGTGGATTATGATATGATGCTGCATATTCAGTCAATACGACTGTAGCATTGACAAAACTTTAACCCACGGATTCACGATAGAACTACAGACAGCATTAAACAGTTTAAAATCCCATTGGAATTTAGAAACATTCCGGGAGTTCAATTCTAATATGTATAGTAAGGGGTGAGAGAAATTGCACTGGGACAGATTACTCCTGATTGAAAAGAAGGACGATTGTAAAAATACAACATATATTATTATTAATTATTATTATATTTCATCTTAAAGGGAAAATACTAACGTGTCATAACGTATTGAAACGTTATGAGGATGTTCAATTTACTGGGAAGGTACGGTACTTTCCATGCCTTTGGTGGGCTACCAGGTCCCTCAGCCAGCAGGAGAGCTCCCATGTGTTGCTCAACATCCTCCTCCAGCACTCCTGCTGTTCTGACTTGAAAACCCCCCATTCGTTCTGCCTGATAATATGCGATCAATCACTCTCTCTGTCAGTGTGAGCAACATTGATCCAAGGGGTTAGATACAGAAAGCCTTTTAAGGAGAATATTAGAGGTATCTGAACCCATTTGAGTCACTGCTTAGCCTTTTATATTACTGGATGTCTATGAACACGAGTCAATGTTCTTGCCTTATTTAAGTGCTTCTAGATCGGTAATATACAGATCTGGTCCTGGAGAGATTGTTGGGTTTGTACGATTTTGTTTCAGCCCAGCCCACAAGTTTTAAATAATACATTAATCACAGTCTTCAGTCTGGACCATGATTTGTTCAATTAGGTGTTCGTGCTGAGTGGGAACAAAAGCCTGCACACCGATGAGTTCTCCGGGACCGGAGTTTGAAACCCCATGACACACTGCCAAATCAGACAATGGAGCTCTTTGAAACTTATATCAATAAACTTTCAGCTACTGTTTGCGAAATGAAATGATGAAAAAGTACCCAAATGTTTGATCTCAGACAAGTCATTAGAATGTTAAAAGAACAAAAGCTGTGACAAGAGGACAGCGTTAAAGTGCCCGATACTCAGAGCTAATGGTTCTGTCACTTCCTAATTGTGCTGTCAGCCACCATTACCAAGGAACGGTAGCCATCTTGTTTCTCTCTTATGCTTTAGCCTCAACTTAGAGGCACTTAGCAGTGGATTCTTATCGTGACACTTCAAATCTCTATCAAATGTTTTTTTTTATATAAATTCCTGGAAATACAAAAAATATCTACAGATGTCTTCCTGCTTGATTTCAATATTTTGAATGTCAAACATTTTGTCAGTTTGCAAAGTAACAAGTGATGATATTGATATTGTTTCTTTGAAGGTACCTTGTGTGTCAGTTATAAAACAAGCTTATTAATCAGAATGACAGATACGTAATATGGACGGCTGACTCTTGTCCTCACTAAAGGCATTGAAAGATTGTAGACTAGACTGTGACCAGTGGTCACCAAGGCAAATGCAATTAGTTAATGCAATCACATATGTTATGTATTTAATGTCATTCATTTAAATGTTTAATTAACTTAATGTGTGTGTGTGTGTGTGTGTGTGTGTGTGTGTGTGTGTGTGTGTGTGTGCGTGTGTGTGTGTGTGTGTGTGTGTGTTCGTGCATTCACACACGCTGGATATAACACATAACATATGTTAAGAGTTTGGAGAAATGATAATTAAAATAGTTTATTAGAGATACAAGTGAGTGTACAGGGCCTTTGGAAAGCATTACAGTGTCTGCGTTACAGCCTTATTCTACAATGTATTAACAACAACAAAAATCCTCAGCAGGCTACACACAATACTCCATAATGTCAAAGCAAAAACAGGTTTTTAGACATTTTTGCAAATGTATTAAATGTAAAAAAACAGAAATATCTTATTTACATAAGTATTCAGACCCTTTGCTTTGAAACTCGAAATTGAGCTCAGGTGCATCCTGTTTCCATTGATCATACTTGAGATATTTCTACAACTTGATTGGAGTCCACCTGTGGTAAAGTCAATTGATTGGACATGATTTGGAAAGGCACACACCTGTCTATATAAAGTCCCACAGTTGACAGTGCATGTCAGAGCAAAAACCAAGCCATGAGGTCGAAGGAATTGTTCTTAGAGCTCCGAGACAGGATTGTGTTGAGGCAAAGATCTGGGGAAGGGTACCAAAACATGCCTGCAGCATTGAAAGTCCCCAAGAACACAGTGACCTCCATCCTTCTTAAATGGAAGAAGTTTGTAACCACCAAGACTCGTCCTCGAGCTGGCTGCCAGGCCAAACTGAGCAATCAGGGAGAAGTGCCTTGTTCCGGAAGATGACCAAGAACATGATGGTCACTCTAACAGAGCTCCAGAGTTCCTCTGTGGAGATGGGAGAACCTTCCAGAAGGACAACCATCTCTGTACCACTCCACCAATCAGGCCTTTATGGTAGAGTGGCCAGACGGAAGCCACTCCTCAGTAAACGGCGCATGACAGCCCGCTTCGAGTTTGCCAAAAGACTATCAGACCATGAGAAACAATATTCTCTGTTCTGATGAAACCAAGATTGAACGCTTTGAATTCTGAATGCCAAGTGGCACGTCTGGATGAAATCTGGCACCATCCCTGCGGTGAAGCATGGTGGTGGCAGCATCCCTGCAGTGAAGCATGGTGGTGGCAGCATCCCTGTGTAAAGCATGGTGGTGGCAGCATCCCTGCAGTGAAGCATGGTGGTGGCAGCATCCCTGCGGTGAAGCATGGTAGTGGCAGCATCATGCTGTTGGAATGTTTTTCAGCGGCAGGGACTTGGACATTAGACAGAGAGAGATCCTTGATGAAAACCTGCTCCAGAGCGCTCAGAACATCAGACTGGGGCAAAGGTTCACCTTCCAACAGGACAACAACCCTAACCACACAGCCAAGACATGCAGGAGTGGCTTCGGGACCAGTCTGGATGTCCTTGAGTGGCCCAGCCAGAGCTCGGACCCGTTCAAACATCTCTGGAGAGGCCTGAAAATAGCTGTGCAGCAACGCTCCCCATCCAACCTGACATAGCTTGAGAGGATCTGCAGAGAAGGACAGGAGAAACTCCCCAAATATAGGTGTGCCAAGCTTGTATCGTCATACCCAAGAAGACTCAAGGCTGTTATCGCTGCCAAAGATGCTTCAACAAAGTACTGAGTAAAGGGTCTGAACACTTTCCAAATACACTGTTTATCACACTGCAACATCAATTTAGTTGATGTGTATTGGAGACATGCAGGTATGTTGTAAATGAGAAACGGTGGAAAGACACAGAAATGAATTAGCCCGAAGACTTTTGAGAAACACAAGACTATTTATCTGCCTTTGCTTAGAAGGTAACATAGGGGTACAAAACAAAACTTCCAGACCACTAAAATCTCACAACATCTCACAACATCAGTTGAATTCATGAGTTGTTTTACAGTAGCCTTGTAGATGTACAAAAACCCTTCCCTAAGACTGAACACAGCGCCACGACTTTGATTCATGCCAAGGCATTACTTTATTGAGACCTATTCTCTGGTAAAGCATTCTTCTTGGTTGCTTTTTTTGGTATCAGCAGAATCATCAGACTCAACTGTCTCCCAAAGCCCCGAAACTGATTGATAAACCAACTTTTACACTAGACAACGCATCAAACCAATTAAACATGATGCAACTCGGTGTTGTGAGCTCGGCACCAACTACAGTTATAGCCACATCAAAGCTCTAGTAAATAGAATCCTCCCCTAAAATCCTGGCGAATCAAACGTGGCTGTTGTCGTTTGTCAGCCTGCTGAGATGCATACGCTCTTATTCCTCTCAGTAATTTCAGACGACATAAGTGGGGATGCTATCGCTTTTGTGTCACTGGCTCAGCCCTGGAACATTGGCTTATTGGTTATACTTGAATTATTCATTTGAACCGCGTGGCCGCTTGGCTATGTCAAGGACTGCATAACGGAATGGCTGAAGGGGGTGCATGAACGGGGAAATTATCTATACAGTTTCCCATGACTACCCTGTGGCTGTTGTCACAGTAAGATATGCTATATTGCCTACTGCTCCCATATTAGGGTTTAACAAAAGCTACTTCTGGATTTGAGCTTATATCTACAGACATATACATGTATATACACCAATGGGGGTTGGTGGCACATTAATTGGGGAGGACGGGCTCGTGGTAATGGCTGTAGCGGAGTATGTGGAATGGTATCAAATTTTCAGTTTCTATTCTGTTTACTCCGTTCCAGACATTATTATGAGCCATCCTCCCCTCAGCAGCCTCCACTGATATACATTATTATGAGCCATCCTCCCCTCAGCAGCCTCCACTGATATACATTATTATGAGCCATCCTCCCCTCAGCAGCCTCCACTGATATACATTATTATGAGCCATCCTCCAATCAGCAGCCTCCACTGATATACATTATTATGGGCCATCCTCCCCTCAGCAGCCTCCACTGATATACATTATTGTGAGCCATCCTCCCCTCAGCAGCCTCCACTGATATACATTATTATGGGCCATCCTCCCCTCAGCAGCCTCCACTAATATACATTATTATGAGCCATCCTCCCCTCAGAGCAGCCTCCACTGATATACATTATTATGAGCCATCCTCCCCTCAGCAGCCTCCACTGATATACATTATTGCTGTACATCATCAACACACAGAACTATATGTAAACGTGCCGACACACCATGTTTTGTTTTCATGAGTGTATTCAGTCATATCTTTATGTGGGTGGGAATGGCTCTTAGAAAGCCTGTCAGAACGGTGCATCAACATATCCTTGTTTTCCCCGAGAAAGATTCACACGGCACAGAACTGCAATGTGCCAATCTCTCATTTACTTTTCGCTACACAGACCACTTTCCATCTTCACCACCTAGCAAACTTGTGAGTTAAGGACTTTTTCCTCTACATGTTAAGACTGTTGATGAATAGCCCACGTCCTTAAGCATACCAATGATACCACTAAATAAAACGTTATAGCCCGAGTGCCTATGATTCATGTCTTGATTCCAGCAGTTACATTAAACACCCATTGATCGTACCCGAGGGCCCCCCCCCTAATCCTTTTGCTAAAAAAATAAATAAACGGAATAAAATTCCCTCAGCAGAGATTTCTGCTCTCCGAGAGGCCAGGAAGCGCACACCAAATCAATACGCGCTATTGGCTGTAAAATAACCTTTTGATGACCAGCGAGAAAAAGCCACTTGGACCATTTCTCACTCCTCTATTGATCTATTCTCCGTCCTGTTTCCTTCCTGATTCCTTTGTTTTTCTTTTTCCCCCTGTAGAACGTCCTTGAAAAGCCTCTCTTTTAGGGCTTATGGCATATATGAAGGTACTATGAGTTAACTGTAGTCTAAGATGTGTGTGTCTTTAAAATGTTTTGGTGTCTTTGTACCAAAGAGGGAGGGAGACCTATCCTGCTGTGCTTGGTCAACCGAGGAGCCATTGCTTAGGCCCATTTAGCCATTCACTTCTGTCCAGATAATGTTTCCTCCTACAAAACTGCTACTTCGGATAAGGGTAAGTAATGGAGAATATGCTATTGCTGCTCAACTGCTAGCAAATTGGTCTCAAACAGAGAAAAGTAAAGGGACTGTTATCTTACAAAAGAGGTTGTTGGAGATAAGGACACAAGGAGATCATACAGTGGGCAAACAGACCACGCGAGTAGAACACAGAGAGTCGTCTCTGATCAGTGATGACTATGCTTATGCATTTAACACACCCCCACCCCCCCCATGAATGTTTTGACTCTAGTTGTTTGTTTTTTTTGTCTTTAGAATTGTTCAATGGTAAATTATTCAAATCAACTGCAAATGCTTCAACTGAACACATCATCCCCCATTGACCAAAAGTGAATCATTATTTTGCGAGATCTAAACATTTTATATTGTGGTATACGGCTGTATTTGGGTGAAGGCCATCCACTTTTCGTCCCTTTTGTTGAAGTCGATGATACTTAGTATTCCCTAGGAGGGACTGGACTCGGGACGTGTCTACCAGACTGTCATTATGATCAAATGTCCCTTGAATTTCCCCGTTAGCTCCAGCATTCAAATTTCTTAACCTGCAATCCCTGGTTGCTCAATATATTTAATGAAATATGTTAATAAATCTCTGTTTCCACCGGAGTAAGCAGCCTTGTTGCAAACTCAGCTTTCTCTGTGGACTTTGGTGCCAAATAAGATTTGTGCCCCATACACAGCGAGCATTTACTGTGCCCATGTCCGGGCATAATCTACACTGACGCGAAGGACTGTCACTAATTTGTTAGGCCATTAGGTTAAAGGTAAAGTTATGGAGGAGATGAGGAGATCTAACAATAAAGCCTCAGAGAGATACACTGATGAAGTTGTGGATGGATTGTTTTGGGGGAATTTTTTGAATTCAGCTTTCTGCATCGAAAGGTGGACTATATACTAAAATATCTGCTTCAGTTTTCACATAAATTTACATGTATTTTTCTGAGCAAAAAATAATAATAGTAGTAATAATAATAATAATAATAATAATACAAATAATAATAATAATAATAACAACAATAATAACAATAATAATAATACAAATAATAATAATAATAATAATAACAATAACAACAATAATAATACAAATAATAACAACAATAATAATAACAATAACAACAATAATAATAATAATAACAACAATAATAACAATAACAACAATAATAATAATAATAACAACAATAATAACAATAACAAGTGAGAATAATAATAATAATAACAATAATAACCATTATAATAATAACAATAATGAAAATAATAATAATAATGATTAAATTATGACAATACCTTGTAATGATTTATCTTTCCATCAACATACACAACTCGCACAAAATGCAAAGTTTTTATTTTTATTTTTTAAATGTCCCCACAACATTTTTTTCTAGGGGTTCAGAATGCATCACCTGGGGAACAATCCCACCCTTACTCACTGTATTTCAAAAAGGATTCCTGATAGATGACTACTGTTGTAATCTTCAGGACTGGACGAATAGAGGGAAGAACCGTTTCTTACAAAGACGGGCAAATGAGGGGGAGGAGGAAGCGGAAAATTACTCAATCACTTGAATGAACCATACATATGCCCTCTACTTATGTCACAGTCAGTATCAGAGATCGATCCACATGGGTGTCACATCTTTACATGGAACCTCGGGTCAGGCTCGACGCTCAAATGCTGAGTACTGGTAAAGTTCCTGTAATGGAGGGTTTGTGTGTGTGTGTGTGTGGAAATGAGATGTGGAAATGAGATGTGGAAATGTTGTGGCACGTTTCCTGGTCCTCCATGTCTTTCTCTTGGCTGAGACCACACTGCAGCAGCTGCTACTAGTCAACACCATCAGTCTTTCCATAATGAGACCAGGGGGAGGTAGGAAGGTTCGGGGGTGGCTTGGTAGCGCCTCTAAGAGTTGAAGCGAAAGCCTGCAGTGACCCAGGCTGTCCAGATGGGCACATGGTGATGGGAAGACGCTTCAGGTGAACCATAGGGGAACCATCCTCACTAATGCACTTACTGTAAGGCCAAACTAGAAATGTTCACTTTTAAGAAACATTTTGTCTAGTCTAGTCTAGTCTAGTCTAGTCAAGTCAATGTCTAGTCTCACGCTCTAGCCTCACGCTTTAGTCTAGTCTCTCGCTCTAGTTTCATGCTCTAGGATCACGCTCTAGGCTCACGCTCTAGTCTCACGCTCTGGGCTCACGCTCTAGTCTCACGCTCTAGTCTCACGCTCTAGGCTCACACTCTAGTCTAGGCTCACGCTCTAGGCTCACGCTCTAGGCTCACGCTCTAGTCTCACGCTCTAGTCTCTCGCTCTAGTCTCACGCTCTAGGCTCACACTCTAGTCTAGACTCACGTTCTAGGCTCACGCTCTAGGCTCACGCTCTAGTCTCACGCTCTAGGCTCACGCTCTAGTCTCAGGCTCTAGTTTCACGCTCTAGGCTCACGCTCTAGTCTCACGCTCTAGTCTCTCGCTCTAGTCTCACGCTCTAGGCTCACACTCTAGTCTAGTCTCACGCACTAGTCTCACACTCTAGTCTCAGGCTCTAGTCTCAGGCTCTAGTCTCACTCTCGAGGCTCAGGCTCTAGTCTCACGCTCTAGGCTCACGCTCTAGTCTTGTCTCACGCTCTAGGCTCACGCACTAGTCTAGCCTCACACTCTAGTCTCACTCTATAGGCTCACGCTCTAGTCTATTCTCACACTCTAGGCTCACGAACTAGTCTAGTCTCACACTCTAGTCTCACTCTATAGGCTCACGCTCTAGTCTATTCTCACTCTATGGGCTCACGCTCTAGTCTATTCTCACGCTCTAGGCTCACGCTCTAGTCTAATCTCATGTTCTAGTCTCACATTCTAGGCTCACGCTCTAGTCTCACGCTCTAGTCTCACGCTCTAATCTAGTCTCATGCTCTAGTCTCACGCTCTAGCCTTACGCTCTAGTCTCACGCTCTAGTCTATTCTCACGCTCTAGGCTCACGCTCTAGTCTAATCTCATGTTCTAGTCTCACATTCTAGGCTCACGCTCTAGTCTCACGCTCTAGTCTCACGCTCTAATCTAGTCTCATGCTCTAGTCTCACGCTCTAGCCTTACACTCTAGGCTTACGCTTTAGGCTCATGCTCTAGTCTTGTCTCACGGTCTAGTCTCACACTCTAGTCTAGTCTCACGCTCTAGTCTAGGCCCACATTCTAGTCTCACGCTCTAGTCTAGTCCCACGTTCTAGTCTTGCGCTCTAGGCTCAGGCTCTAGTCTCACACTCTAGGCTCAGGCTCTAGTCTCATGTTCTAGGCTCATGCACTAGTCTAGTCTCACGCTCTAGTCTCACGCTCTAGTCTAGCCTCACGCTCTAGTCTAGCCTCACGCTCTAGTCTAGCCTCACACTCTAGTCTAGCCTCACACTCTAGTCTAGTCGCACACTCTAGTCTAGTCGCACACTCTCGGCTCACTCTCTAGGCTCATACTGGGGGCAGCAGGTAGCCTTGGGGGTTGGGCCAGTAACCAAAAGGATGCTGGATCAAATCCCTGAGCTGACAAGGTAAAACTCTGTCGTTCTGCCCATGAGCAAGGCAGTTAACCCACTGTTCCCAGGGCACTGTGGATGCCAAAGTGCAGAAGACACATTTCAGTTAAATACATTCAGTTGGACAACTGACTGGGTATCCCCCCTTTCCCTGCTCTAGTCTATATACGTTAGTAAGGAGGCCATTTTCTAGCTTGTACCCTTTTTTTTATTGAATGACAGTACTATGCCTGTTGTCATAAATTATCATCTAATATCGTTTGACCAGCATCTTATCTGTGCAAAGCAAATTCATAGGTTCCTGATTTAAAGTGTGGCCATTTTGACAATGTACCAGCCCCTTGTACCAGCGCGATGATTTCATACCCTATTTCTCAACAACACCAAAAAATATTTTCCAAAGGAAGACGATGCCAAAAAAAGGCTGCAGACAGTTCTTGTGAATCAGCTTAAAGAACACTAACAGTTTCTGAGGTCCAAGAACCCGAGGAAAAAAAAAAAAAAAAAGGCAATTAAGCTAATGCATTGTGGGTGTCATAAGGTTGGAGATATTTCAAGAGCGGAGCAATTTACTGCCTGGAAAAGGAGGAGCGCGCTTGCATAAAACATCCCCCCTTGCTCCAGATTTATTATGCTTTTAGTTGTGTTATATGTGATACAATTAGCAGGAGGTGCCAATAAGGCACATGCTCAAGGACATGGTCATCGCCGGGCCATCTGTCATTAATTGCATTGTCCTTTATGTGGCAGGCCCGGGGGGAAACATTTTGCCGTCGCACTTACTGGACAGACACATGACACCATGGACATGGACTGCACTTCTGGGAATGTATTTTTAAAGACCAAAAATGATGATAATGTCCTAGTGCTCTATAGCTGGTAACATAACACTCATGGAGCTAACGTTGACATTTTGGTAACAGTAAATATTGGTCTACACAGACTAGTGAACTGTGTGGCATGGCCAAGGATATCTGACTGTGACCAATTATTCCAGAATGAGCTCTGTTGTGATAAAAATAAATCTGTGAAAAGGCTATTCACTGTGAGTCTGTGAAAAGGGCTATCACTGTGAGTCTGTGAAAAGGCTATCAATTTGAGTCTGTGAAAAGGCTATCACTGTGAAAAGGCTATCACTGTGAGTCTGTGAAAAGGCTATCACTGTGTGTATGTGAAAAGGCTAGCACTGTGAGTCTGTGAAAAGGGCTATCACTGTGAAAAGGCTATCACTGTGAGTCTGTGAAAAGGCTATCACTGTGTGTATGTGAAAAGGCTAGCACTGTGAGTCTGTGAAAAGGGCTATCACTGTGAGTCTGTGAAAAGGGCTATCACTGTGAGTCTGTGAAAAGGCCATCACTGTGAGTCTGTGAAAAGGGCTATCACTGTCAGTCTGTGAAAAAGCTATCACTTTGAGTATGTAAAAAGCTGTAAAAAGGATATGACTGTGAGTCTATGAAAAGGCTATCACTGTGAGTCTGTGAAAAGGCTATCACTGTGAGTCTGTGAAAAGGCTATCACTGTGTGTCTATGAAAAGGTTATCACCATCCCAATTAAGATATAATCACTGAGTCTGCCAGAAGAACCACCAGGCTAAGTTTCTCTTTGCAGTGAAACATAAAACATTGAATTTAGTCAAACTAGCATGTCTAAATCTATTTAAATGACCATACAGCAGCTCCTCAGATTCTATTCAATACTGCCTTAGTGGAGTGGGTCATCTTCATTATTGAGCAAATGGGGGGAGAACTGCAGAGGGCAGCAATGACATGAAGAAGCCCCTGAGTACCACAGAACCCATTCTGATGAACGGGGAGGTGAGAGCCGAGTGCTAGCCATTGAGTCTACTGTACATAGTGGCATGCAGTAATTACAGTTAGACCAGTGTCCTTAGCAGTGATTAAAGTTAGACCAGCCTCCTTAGCAATGATTAAAGTTAGACTAGTCTCCTTAGCAGTAATTAAAGTTTGATTAGTCTCCTTAGCAGTGATTAAAGTTAGACCAGTCTCCTTAGCAGTGATTAAAGTTAGACCAGTCTCATTAGCAGTAATTACAGATAGACTAGTCTCTTTAGCAGTGATTAAAGTTAGACTAGTCTCTTTAGCAGTGATTAAAGTTAGACTAGTCTCCTTAGCAGTGATTACAGTTAGGCCAGTATCCTTAGCAGTGATTACAGTTAGGCCAGTCTCATTAGAAGTGATTACAGTTAGACTAGTCTCCTTAGCTGTTAGATTAGTCTCCTTAGCAGTGATTACATTTGGACTAGTCTCCTTAGCAGTGATTACAGTTAGACTATTTTCCTTAGCAGTGATTACAGTTATACCAGTCTCCTTAGCAGTGATTACAGTTAGGCCAGTCTCCTTAGCAGTGATTACAGTTAGGCCAGTCTCCTTAGCAGTGATTACAGTTAGGCCAGTCTCCTTAGCAGTGATTACATTTGGACTAGTCTCCTTAGCAGTGATTACAGTTAGACTATTTTCCTTAGCAGTGATTACAGTTATACCAGTCTCCTTAGCAGTGATTACAGTTAGACTAGTGTCCTTAGCAGTAAGATTAGTGTCCTTAGAAGTGATTACAGTTAGACTAGTCTCCTTAGCAGTTAGATTAGTCTTCTTAGAAATTATTGCAGTTAGACCAGTCTCCTTAGCAGTGATTACAGTTAGACCAGTCTCCTTAGCAACGAGTACAGTTAGACTAGCCTCCTTAGCAGTGATTACAGTTAGACTAGTCTCCTTAGCAGTGATTACAGTTAGACCAGTCTCCTTAGCAACGAGTACAATTAGACTAGACTCCTTAGCAGTGATTACAGTTAGACTAGTCTCCTTAGCATTGATTACAGTTAGACTAGTCTCCTTAGCAGTGATTACAGTTAGACTAGTCTCCTTAGCAGTGATTACAGTTAGACTAGTCTCCTTAGCAATTATTGCAGTTAGACCAGTCTCCTTAGCAGTGATTACAGTTAGACCAGTCTCCTTAGCAACGAGTACAGTTAGACTAGCCTCCTTAGCAGTGATTACAGTTAGACCAGTCTCCTTAGCAACGAGTACAGTTAGACTAGGCTCCTTAGCAGTGATTACAGTGAGACTAGTCTCCTTAGCAGTGATTACAGTTAGACCAGTCTCCTTAGCAGTGATTACAGTTAGATTAGTGTCCTTAGCAGTGAGATTAGTGTCCTTAGCAGTGATTACAGTTAGACTAGTGTCCGTAGCAGTAAGATTAGTGTCCTTAGCAGTGATTACAGTTAGACAAGTCTCCTTAGTAGTGATTACAGTTAGACAGGTGTCCCTAGTAGTAAGATTTGTGTCCTTAGCAGTGATTACAGTTAGACTAGTGTCCTTAGCAGTTAGACTACTGTCCTTAGCAGCAAGATTAGTGTCCTTAGCAGTGATTACAGTTAGACTAGTTTCCTTAGCAGTGACTACAGTTAGAATAGTGTCCTTAGCAGTTAGACTAGTGTCCTTAGCTGCAGGATTAGTGTCCTTAGCAGTGATTACACTTAGACTAGTCTCCTTAGCAGTTAGACTAGCGTCCTTAGCAGTGATTACAGTTAAACAGGTGTCTTTAGCAGTTAGATTAGTCTCCTTAGCAGTGATTACAGGTAGACAGGTTTCCTTAGCAGTTAGATTAGTCTCCTTAGCAGTGATTACAGTTATACCAGCCTCCTTAGCAGTGATTACAGTTATACCAGTCTCCTTAGCAGTGATTACACTTAGACTAGTCTCCTTAGCAGTTAAACTAGTGTCCTTAGCAGTGATTACACTTAGACTAGACTCCTTAGTGGTGAAAACAGTTAAACTAGTGTCCTTAGCAGTGATTACAGTTAGACTAGTGTCCTTAGCAGTGATTACAGTTAGACTAGTGTCCTTAGCAGTGATTACAGTTAGACTAGTCTCCTTAGCAGTTAGACTAGTGTCCTTAGCAGTGAGATTAGTGTCCTTAGCAGTGATTACAGTTAGACTAGTGTCCGTAGCAGTAAGATTAGTGTCCTTAGCAGTGATTACAGTTAGACAAGTCTCCTTAGTAGTGATTACAGTTAGACAGATGTCCTTAATAGTAAGATGTGTGTCCTTAGCAGTGATTACAGTTAGACTAGTGTCCGTAGCAGTAAGATTAGTGTCCTTAGCAGTGATTACAGTTAGACAAGTCTCCTTAGTAGTGATTACAGTTAGACAGGTGTCCTTAATAGTAAGATGTGTGTCCTTAGCAGTGATTACAGTTAGACTAGTGTCCTTAGCAGTTAGACTAGTGTCCTTAGAAGCAAGATTAGTGTCCTTAGCAGTGATTACAGTTAGACTAGTTTCCTTAGCAGTGACTACAGTTAGACTAGTGTCCTTAGCAGTTAGACTAGTGTCCTTAGCAGCAAGATTAGTGTCCTTAGCAGTGATTATACTTAGACTAGTCTCCTTAGCAGTTAGACTATCGTCCTTAGCAGTGATTACAGTTAGACAGGTCTCCTTAGCAGTTAGATTAGTCTCCTTAGCAGTGATTACAGTTATACCAGCCTCCTTAGCAGTGATTACAGTTAAACTAGTGTCCTTAGCAGTGATTACACTTAGACTAGACTCTTTAGTGTTGAAAACAGTTAAACTAGTGTCATTAGCAGTGATTACAGTTAGACTAGTGTCCTTAGCAGTGATTACATTTAGACTAGTCTCCTTAGCAGTGATTACAATTAG